>NC_068320.1:833155-1082211 GCF_025860055.1 Xyrauchen texanus
ATGATAATCTTAAATCAGCAGGGTTCTAACAATGGCATATCACAAAAACAAAACAAATGTGTACATTTGTAAGGCATAAAAACACATACAACATGTGTATGACCTCATTTACACCTGGATTAAGATGCATTTCTGGTGGCCAGATCTCAAGTAGTGTCAAGTCAGCGTTAAATACCGGTGTAAATGGGTGCAAAATATTTTGTGATCAAATAACTAAAACCACATATGGAGATAGTAAGAAAATCCCACATGCAACAACGTTGCATTTAAAGTGTAAACTGTCCTGGACAGCAGCTAAGCACCACCCTCAACTTTCAATCAAACGCTGTGCTAACCTGACATGTAAAAAAAGCAAATACATATACCAGCACGAGAATTTCTCAGATTGTTTTTCATTGTCTGATAGCAACATGCAGTGACAAAGATTAGAAGCACAAACATCTTAATCTCAGCAATACAGGTACTCAACGAAAATAACAGATAATTCTGCTCAGAATGTTACTGTAACGCAGTTCAATGGAGAAGAGGCGGCGAGAACCGGCCTGGCGATATAAATAATATTTTAATAATAAACTTAAACAAAAAACAAACACACACATGACGGACATGTCCGTAAACAATCTCTCTCTCGCCACACCACCATCCGCAGTCGGCCTTTATCCCTCTCAGAGGCTTGGTTAGCCTGATACGGGACCGGGTGTGTAGAATCACGACGCGGCCCTGCCCTCCGCCCTGCCACAGTTGCATTCGCTTTTTTAACTTAAATTTCAACTGCATTTGGCAGAAAAAGTGTGCCGTTTTGTGCTTTTGTCTTTTCTGACTTTTTTTATTATCATGCAGTAACCATGACATAGTGTTGATGTATTAGTCATGAAATGAGAGGCTCTCCCCTCCAAATCCAAATACAAGTGTTCACAGGGGACCTGGTGTAGACTGCCATAAGGCTATCCTTATTGTTGAGCCCTGATTGGGGCCACTGCATTTCTTGGTCTATTAATTTCTGAAAGCCACAGAGAATCTTGATATACATATACCTTTAACATGCATGTGCTGTCGTAAAGTGACAGAGCACTAATTTTATTCCCAATGTAAAAAAAAACAAACACATTTTCTCTAATTCGCCTTTAGAGATGATGCACTGAATTAAACGTAATAAACTTTGTTAAACCCCAGTTATGCACGTGTCTAGAAATCACGAGCTGCTCAGTATCCTAAATGTGAGTATTTAATTAGGTTAGGTTCAAAACGTAATCATTAATTGGACATGATAATGGTGTTTGATATGAAAAGAAGCAAGATCACTATGGCTATTTGGATAATATTATCAAAGCTGTTCAGCTGCAGCGTGAAGATGAATATTTGAAACGGTTTACTTCATATCATCCTCATGAAACACCTGCTTCATTTCTGGACCATACAGGTATTTTTGTGCTTTGTGCATCAGGCTGTGTTGGTCTTTAGGTTGTCTGATTTCATGTTATATACACATTCTTAATTCACAAATTAGGCCTAATATCCCCCTAATGTATATTACACATGACAACCGAAGTCTCTTTTCATGCGTTTATTACATTCAGCCAATAATCACATCTTTAACTCGGTGATTAAATCTTTGATCCTGAGTGTGAAAACATTGCACATGGCCAAATGTTGCATGACAGTATGACTAAACAGGTGACTGAAAACACATCATCTGCATAATAGAACTCTTGGCTTAAAAACACATATGTAAATGGCAGGAAGGTTGAGGTTAATATGATGTATTTATACATTTATATCTGTAAAGCGCATATATGGGATTACATAAGGCATAAATTATATTTTGCAAATTATAAATGTGATTCAGTTTGGGGGGACATTGTCTTAAAAATATATGTAAAAAATGATTATCTTTGGACACATTTTTAAAGCCATGTTTGTAAAAACAGCTGTTTATCATTTTTGTGTTGGGGCCAGTAAAAATCTGAAGCACTGGCCTGACTGGGCCAGTAGAAAAAATCCTTAGCATTGAGCCCTGCTTATGGTATTAGGAAGTAAAAGTTTTTTTTTGTAAAACATAGTACTCAATCGGGTTTACAAAGTGCATGGCTGGTGTGCAGGATATTGACTGTATTGGACAAAATACCAATAAATAAATGGCAAATGAATAATATATTTTCAGTAGGTATTGTTTAGAATTCAACTAAACCACAAATGCAAAAAATTACTGAATGCATACAAATGCATATCTGAAGTGTTAACCTGGGCAATAATCATTACAAGTTTTTACAATTTAATAAATCATAAAATAACTTGCACATTTTTTTGTTATTATTGTTTTACCTGTTTTTATTTATTTATTTTTAACCTTGTTGGATTAAGAGAGTGCCCTGATGTTCAATATCAAAAATTAAAGGATCAAAGTTCAAGAATTGGTTATAACTGATATGTTCCTCTGTTTATCAGAAATATTTCATAACCAAATATTAAACTGCTTCTAATATTATCAATGCACCTCAATACCATATTACCATGCTCAATTTTGTGACAGTTATCATGCCGTGAAAATGTCATAAAATTACACCCCTAGTTCAGACTGTTCCGTCGTACCTGAATGAACAGTTCCTTTCCAGAATAAAATGAAATATGCAGAAAATCACAGTATTACAGTTCTTGTATTGTGACAGGTCAGAAAGTCTTGGAGAAGCTAGAGAAGAGAGGACACTGGCGGCAGTTTATTCAAGCTGCTGTGCTCATAATGCTTTGCCCCACTCAGATCCTGTTTCATCTGAAAAGCGCAAATTTGCGCTTATGCGAGTTTCCGCGTCACCGCACATGCTAGTGTACTTCTAAATGTTGACAAAATCAAAAGATATACCCATTTAAATGGCTCTCGTGCTGAACAGACCTAGGCAAATTATAATGTGTCACAGTTGAAGTCAGAAGTTTACATACACTTAGGTTGAAGTCATTAAAAACATTTTTTTTTTTAACCACTCTACAGATTTATTATTAGCAATCTATAGTTTTGGCAAGTCGTTTAGGAAATCTACTTTGTGCATGACATGAGTCATTTTTCCAACAATTGTTTAAAGACAGATCATTTCACTTTTAATTGACTATCACAATTCCAGTGGGTCAGAAGTTTACATACACTAACTGTGCCTTAAACCAGCTTGGAAAATTCTCGAAAATTATGTCAATCCTTTAGAACAGTCAGCAAATTAGCTTCAGATATGAGGTGTAATGAATTGAAGGTGTACCTGTGGATGTATTTTAAATCCTACCTTCAAACTCAAGTGCCTCTTTACTTGCCATCATAGGAAAACCAAAAGAAATAGTCCAAAACCAAAAAAAAAAAAGAAAATTGTGGACCTCCACAAGTCTGGTTCATCCTTGGTAGCAATTTCCAAACGCATGAAGGGACCACTTTCATCTGTACAAACAATAGTACGCAAGTATAAACACCATGGGACCACGGAGCCATCATACCGCTCAGGAAGAGACGCATTCTGTGTCCTAGAGATTAATGTATTTTGGTGCAAAAAGTGCAAATCAATCCCAGAACAACAGCAAAGGACCTTGTGAAGATGCTGGAGGAAACAGGTAGACGTGTATCTACAGGTGAAACTCGAAAAATTAGAATATCGTGCAAAAGTTCATTAATTTCAGTAATTCAACTTAAAAGGTGAAACTAATATATTATATAGACTCATTACAAGCAAAGTAAGATATTTCAAGCCTTTATTTGAAATAATTTTGATGATTATGGCTTACAGCTTATGAAAACCCCAAATTCAGAATCTCAGAAAATTAGAATATTACATGAAATCAATAAAACAAAAGGATTTTAAATACAGAAATGTCGGCCCTCTGAAAAGTATAATCATGCATATGTACTCAGTACTTGGTTTGGGCCCCTTTTGCATTAATTACTGCCTCAATGCGGCGTGGCATGGATGCTATCAGCCTGTGGCACTGCTGAGGTGTTATGGAAGACCAAGATGCTTCAGTAGCGGCCTTCAGCTCTTCTGCATTGTTTGGTCTCATGTCTCTCATCTTTCTCTTGGCAATGCCCCATAGATTCTCTATGGGGTTCAGGTCAGGCGAGTTTGCTGGCCAATCAAGCACAGTAATACCATGGTCATTGAACCAGGTTTTGGTACTTTTGGCAGTGTGGGCAGGTGCCAAGTCCTGCTGGAAAATGAAGTCAGCATCTCCATAAAGCTTGTCTGCTGAAGGAAGCATGAAGTGCTCTAAAATGTCCCGTAGACGGCTGCGTTGACTCTGGACTTAATAAAGCACAGTGGACCAACACCAGCCGATGACATGGCTCCCCAAACCAACACAGACTGTGGAAACTTCACACTGGACTTCAAGCATCTTGGATTGTGTGCCTCTCCATTCTTCCTCCAGACTCTGGGACCTTGGTTTCCAAATGAGATGCAAAATTTGCTCTCATCAGAAAAGAGGACTTTGGACCACTGAGCAACAGACCAGTTCTTTTTTCTTTAGCCCAGGTAAGGCGTTTGACATTTGAAGCCCATGTCCAGGACCCGTCTGTGTGTGGTGGCTCTTGATGCAGTAACTCCAGCCTCAGTCCACTCCTTGTGAAGCTCCCCACACATCTGAATGGCCTTTTCCTGACAATCCTCTCCAGGCTCACGGTCATCCCTGCTGCTTGTGCACCTTTTTCTTCCACACTTTTCCCTTCCACTTAACTTTCTATTAATGTGTTTTGATACAGCACTTTGAGAACATCCAACTTCTTTTGCAATTACCTTCTGAGGCTTTCCCTCCTTGTGGAGGGTGTCAATGATGGTTTTCTGCACAACTGTCAGGTCAGCAGTCTTCCCCATGATTGTGAATTCAACTGAACCAGACTGAGAGACCATTTAAAGGCTCAGGAACCCTTTGCAGGTGTTTAGCTGATTAGAGTGTGACACTTTGAGACTACAATACTGAACCTTTTCACAATATTCTAATTTTCTGAGATTCTGAATTTGGGGTTTTCATAAGCTGTAAGCCATAATCATCAAAATTATTTCAAATAAAGGCTTGAAATATCTTACTTTGCTTGTAATGAGTCTATATAATATATTAGTTTCACCTTTTAAGTTGAATTACTGAAATTAATGAAATTTTGCACGATATTCTAATTTTTCGAGTTTCACCTGTATATCCACAGTAAAACGAGTCCTATATCGGCATAACCTGAAAGGCTGCTCAGCAAGGAAGAATCCACTGCTCCTAAAACACCATAAAAAAGCCAGACTACAGTTTGCAAGTGCACATGGGGACAAAGAGCTTACTTTTTGGAGAAATGTCCTCTGGTCTGATGAAACAAAATGGCCATAATGATCATAGTTATGTTTGGAGGAAAAAGGGGGAGGCTTACAAGCTGAAGAACACCATCCCAAACATGAAGCATGGGGGTGCAGCATCATGTTGTGGGGGAGGAAAGTAAATAATGTGGATATATTGAAGCAACATCTCAAGACATCATCCAGGAAGTTAAAGCTCTGTCACAAATGGGTCTTCCAAATGGCCAAAAGCATACCTCCAAAGTTGTGTTAAAATGGTTTAAGGACAACAAAGTCAAGGTATTGGAGTTTCCATCACAAAGCCCTGATCTCAATCTGATGGAACATTTGTGGGCAGAACTGAAGAAGGGTGTGCAAACAAGAAGGCCTACAAACCGGACTCAGTTACACCAGTTCTGTCTGGAGGAATGGGCAAAATTCCAGCAACTTATTATGAGAAGCTTGTGGAAGGCCCAAAACATTTGACCAAAGTTAAACAATTTAAAGGCAATGCTACTAAATACTAACAAAGTGAATGTAAACTTCTGCCCCACTGGGAATGTGATGAAAGAAATAAATCATTCTCTCTACTATTCTGACATTTCACATTCTTAAAATATAGTGATCCTAACTGACCTAAGACAGGGAATGATTTCTACCATTAAATGTCAGGAATTGTGGAAAACGTGAGTTTAAATGTATTTGACTAATGTGTAACCTGTCCACACATATGCTTTCTATTTGAAAGCATCTATTTGCATTTGTTGGCATTGCTTCTGAAGTCAGTATAAAAGCGGTCAGCCTGTATTGAGATTTCTTCACCATTTCCCTGGCTGAACACCTCTCATGATCACGTGTGTGTGGCTTTGTCAGGGGCAGCGATGTAAACAAAAGCCTATTGACTATAAGAAAAAAAGGCACTAGCCGTTCGAGAAGTCTCGACCCAACTTAATGTTTCCGTAGCAAATCTGCCAACAGGTCAAAGAAAACTGCACTTGTCAAGGAATTTCACTCGATATTGTGGCACAAAACTTGTACAAACCATTTGAATTGTACTGAGATGAGGCTTCATTTTAATGATTTATATTTTTAGTTCACTAATTTCCACAGTTATGAACCTGTGCCTGTGGTTAAGACATTACAAATGCCAGAACAGAAAAACTATGGTAAATAAAAGGGCAAGTAAAATGTAGCATAAAGTGCTTTAAAGTCTCAACCTCCTAGAATTATGGACAAAAATTGGGACAGATAATCCCAATCTGAAGATGGGATTAAACCTGAATAATTCACTTAAATTACTACACTTATGAGAACTGGTCTGTTGCTCAGTGGTCCAAAGTCCTCTTTTCTGATGAGAGCAAATTTTGCATCTCATTTGGAAACCAAGGTCCCAGAGTCTGGAGGAAGAATGGAGAGGCACACAATCCAAGATGCTTGAAGTCCAGTGTGAAGTTTCCACAGTCTGTGTTGGTTTGGGGAGCCATGTCATCGGCTGGTGTTGGTCCACTGTGCTTTATTAAGTCCAGAGTCAACGCAGCCGTCTACCGGGACATTTTAGGGCACTTCATGCTTCCTTCAGCAGACAAGTTTTATGGAGATGCTAACTTCATTTTCCAGCAGGACTTGGCACCTGCCCACACTGCCAAAAGTACCAAAACCTGGTTCAACGACCATGGTATTACTGTGCTTGATTGGCCAGCAAACTCGCCTGACCTGAACCCCATAGAGAATCTATGGGGCATTGCCAAGAGAAAGATGAGAGACATGAGACCAAACAATGCAGAAGAGCTGAAGGCCGCTATTGAAGCATCTTGGTCTTCCATAACACCTCAGCAGTGCCACAGGCTGATAGCATCCATGCCACGCCGCATTGAGGCAGTAATTAATGCAAAAGGGGCCCAAACCAAGTACTGAGTACATATGCATGATTATACTTTTCAGAGGGCTGACATTTCTGTATTTAAAATCCTTTTTTTTTATTGATTTAATGTAATATTCTAATTTTCTGAGATTCTGAATTTGGGGTTTTCATAAGCTGTAAGCCATAATCATCAAAATTATATCAAATAAAGGCTTGAAATGTCTTACTTTGCTTGTAATGAGTCTATATAATATATTAGTTTCACCTTTTAAGTTGAATTACTGAAATTAATGAACTTTTGCACGATATTCTAATTTTTCGAGTTTCACCTGTACATGTCACAATTAGTCAGAGTTCTCGAGTAGACAAAATGCCCATCCCTATATGATCAGCAAATCAATCATTTCGCACTATCGTCTATTCATTATAGGCTTTTATAAAATAATCTGTTTCAAAATGTGTAAAAGATTGCATAATCAAAATATAATGCATCATGCAATGAAGATTCACTGCCCAACTTAATGAATGAATGTGCACAATGTGAAACTCTCTGTTCTTGTTACTGAATTGTCTGAATTTAACAATTTGCAATAACAAAAATCTTTTATTGTTATTGTGGTGATGATTTAAGAAGCATTCCATTCAACTCGAGAGTCAGAATTCCTTTTGAGAATCATTACGATAGCTTTGCAGCATCATATATCGGTTGCTGATGTCTCTGACAATCAACGTGCCTCTCAAAGGCACAAAATAATCTATCTCAAAATTCAACATAAGCTCCCTCTTTGACACATTTGTGTTTAGTTTTCAGGTAATTGTTTTTTGATACTCAATTGTTTAGAGGCACTTCAGTCGGTGCATAAATTGTATCGAACTCTATTCCCAGCCCTATATACAAGTCATCCTTTTGGGAATCAGACTGTTCCGCAAGTGCTGTATGTTTTGCGTTGTAGATTCAAAAGAACAGGCTCGTCTAAATTGCTTCTGGTATGATCCGATTCCCGAAAGAACAATGAGATGGCTGTCAGTCATTTGTGTTTTTATGCTTTTGACCCAGTTGAGGGCAGCACTGCCGCAGAAATGCGTGGCTGCAAACAGAGTATTTCAATACAGTGTTCCAGCCGCTTCGACCAAAAATGAATGCAGGGGGAACCGTTAATGGTTATTGCCCATGGCCCGTGGTCACTTTTGTTTGCTGTTTACACAGTCTTGTGCTGTCACAGAGACTGGTGATATATCTCAGGCCCTTTTTTCAGTGATGTATTTCAAGGAGAATGAACATTTTCTGGATGCCATTCCATAAAAAAAATTAATTATATTATGCAACGACATGATTGCATTAAATATTAAGTATTTGCAGTTATGTAATAAACCCATTTGGATGACCACGTACATCAGCCACAACCCAAGATTATTTTTGTCCCTGGAATAACCCTAGATCTGTCATAATACTGAAGGCTAATAAAGTTAATTCTAATACGTTCACCCAGTTTTCTCATGGAACCTTGAATTTGACAATCTATTTTTAGTACAAACACTCTGAGATGCACCATAAATCCAAATGACTATTTATAATTGATATGTTATAAAAAAAAAAAATTATATACCCTCTAAACCAACAACTGGTGTTTTTGGGGGTCTACTTGAAAAGGTGGTCTGGGGTACGGTTCATATGAACTCCAGTACGGTTCACTACTGATATGAATGCAATCGCACAAAATCGTGGAAGAGAACCACTTGTGATGACTTATAATTTGCATCTTTGAAGGCTCCTGATCGCAATTATAGTAAAATGCATTTCTAATACATGCTTGTGTCCAAATACACCACCTTCAGAGAGCTCACATTCTTCACATTTCTTCCAATGCATCCGTGGGCTCGCGACAGACAAATGCTAATATTCTTCACATCATTGCACATTCAATGCATCCACGGAAGACAAACACAAGTGTTCTGTGCATGGCAAGACTTCATGGTAAATCCAAAGAGACAAACTTTAATACTTAACACAGTGATGTCTTCTCGAGTTGTTACCTAGGTACAGTGGTAAACGTCTGCCGCTTGTACTCACTAAATAATATGATGTGATTGCAGACCAGCGTGGGCGTAGGGAGGGGGAGGAAACGAATTCTGGTTCTGGCCAAGCAATCGAACCAAGTGTGAAAGCACCCTTAGTGTTGCACCAACCCAAAGTTTTGTGATAATATTTTACCCTTGACTTACCAAATATCAAGTCCTGCAGCATTGAAAATACCGGCTATGTGTACTACATAGTAATATTGGTGCATCTCCATTAAAAATTAATACATTTGACTCTAAATCCTGATTCATCATGTGAACGGGGTTCTCGTGGATCCTTAAAGTCTTAATGTTTTAAATGTAGTTTTCCAAAATGTAAGGTCTGTAAAATGTAGCACTGAAAATGTGGCACTGTTGTCAGGGCTCGACATTAACGCTTGTCCAGGACAAGGAGCATTTTGAACGGGTAAGTTAAAGAGAATTTTACTTGCCCGACCGGACAAGCTATTATATCGGCCGATATTATCAGTCTATATTAGCCTTTCACCAATATATATAGATATCAGCTTGTATATTTACTGATATGCGTGGATATTACAAACATTTTCAGAACACATTATGCAGAAACAATGCTTTAGAATTGGTTTCATAAAGTAGTTTGTTTAGTAGAGAGCGCTCCGTCTCTTTTGTTTACAGAGCTGACTCTGAACTGAAGGTAGCTCTGTAGACAGGGCGGTGTTAAGTGGTGCGGAGTTAAACGGTGTCTTCTCTGTAAGTTGCTAACTATTTTGTGAAATACATACTGGAGAGTTAATACACAATGACCTCATCATTTTCCCTTTTCAATATAACTAATGTAACGTTAACCTTGTCCCTGACATGTCACTCATGTCTGTTTGCTGTTTGTCAGTGCAGTCAGTAATGTAGCAGATTGAAAGGTAAACATCAGAGCATCTTGTTGCAGCTCAGCAGACAACAGTGCGGTGGTGGATTGTGTCCGAGTGTTGATTTCACACTACGTTGTTACCTAGTTGGTGAGACACAATGCTGGTCCATTTTTACTCTCAATGACAAAGAGCTTGTAGCTAATTTCATACCTTGTCAGCTTAGTGGAAGCTAATGTGTAAACATGTATTCACCAAACTGTTTTGTTCAGGATTCACAGTTGGTATTGGCACGTGTACTCAAGGACTCTGCTACTCACACGTGGGAGCGATGATCGATCATGAAAACGATGATCGATAATGATCGCGCATGATGTGACTTTTCACTTAACTTGATATCCAGTGACAATTACCTGACAACTAAACACAAACGTGTGAAAGAGGGAACAATCAAAACAAAGAGTGTTATTAACCGTGCTTTGAAAGCCTGTCTCTGTAAAATGTTTGCTAAACACGCTTTATTATCATTTAATGTAAGAACTTTGACTCGTTACTGATTATTATTTAATAAAAGTGAATGATTGTCACCTCCCTAACCTGTGTGATGTAACATACATCCGCATCTCGACGAAATAAATTAAGATTTCCGCTGAAGTTTCAAGTTAGATGTCCAATATAAAGTGTCATTCCGTTGCACTTTCCTCAGATGAAAGGTGGAAATTCAGACTCTCTGATTTGAATGGAATGCTTCATGAATCACAGCAACAACAATACAGAGAATAGAGGCTTTCCTCACATGAGCGAACATTTGGGCACACACAACACTTATACATACACACCAGTTGCGTGTGGCATTGTACAGCAGGCCATTGCTTAAAAATTCATATAGGCTTGAGGGTGAGTAATGATTTACTGTCTTTCTGCAGTATTCTTCATCCCTATTAGGTGTAAATGATGACAATGGAGGCTTGCAGCATGTCCTTTCTTTTGTATTTGAAGGCGAATACTGCAGTTGTTAGTCACTTCGTTAAGCTGAGCTTATGTTAGTCACTCAAGCTGATGTCTCATCCTCAGGTTCCTTAACATTCAACAGTTCCACCCCCTCCAAACCCCAAGATGCTGATGTCACATCTAATGGCTCCGCCCCCAGCAGTAAAGAATACAACCGCCAGCTCACAGCTCTCAACTGCTCCGTACGCGACTGGATCACCAAGCATGTCAACGACAACCCCCTGTGTGACCTAAACCCCATCTTCCGTGACTACGAGCGGCACCTGGCCAGCATTGAGAGGAAATATGGCAGTGGCGCATCGGATGGTGGTGCAGAGCGCGTGTCGTTTGGTGGGGAGCAGAAGCGGCTTGTGTCGAGCAGCACAGCAGCAAGTGTGACATCGACCATGTCTTGCAGCAGTGCAGCTTCTCTGCTCTTCTCATTTAAGGATAAGGATGGTGCCAATGCAGAGAAACCAGCAGCAGCGCAAGCACCAGGTGCAATTCCTGCTGGCGTCTCCTTTAATTTTGGGCAGAAGTTGGACAGCTCTGTTCTTGGCACACTGGCGTCTAGTGGAGCTTCATCTTTCTCTTCCTCATCTGTGTTTGGAGCTGCGGTCAGTAGTAGCAGTTCTGCAGTTTCATCTTCTCTTAATGCGGCCAGCAACAGTCAGACTGCAGGTACAGCAGCAGAGCATGCACAAAGTGAAACAATGTTTTTATTCATTTTTTCAATTTTTGATATAAACTCTGAATGTTTAGCCAGTATGTTCTGAAAGGTCTCAAGTTATTTGAAAGTAGTTTTATGTAACTAATAGGATATTTGTTAGTGTTTTACTGTAAGGTTCTATAGGTTAACATTAGTTAATGCATTAGATATGAACTAACAATTAACAATACTTTCACAGTATTCACTGTTCATTTATACAAGTTATTAATGCACTGGCAAATTTTAACGTACAGTGATTAATGTTGGTTAAATTTTACTTGCACAACTTTTAATGATTAGGTTGCCTATATTTCAGGTATAATGGCCAATTTGCTTACATAGGAAAGATATTTTCTCTACTAATGTTGAAAAATTATACAGGGAACCATAAATATTAACAGGGCCAAAATTATGCAGTTCAGTTGCAATTTATTTAACAGATAAAATAACCAACACAAAATCAAAATGCTTTATTTGAAATGCTTTGAAATTAAGTTTAAATGGTCTAGTAGAGTAGAAGCAACAGTGATTTATATTTTTTTGTGTAACTACTGAATTACTGACAAATCAGTCTTGCCAAAAAAAAAAGAAAAAAAAGTACTTTTATTTGGAGCTAGGGCTGTCACGACTGAAATTTGGATGATGGTTAATTGTCAAACAAATAATTGAGAATATGACAATTGTCTGTTTCAGGGTTTTCACCATTATAGTTGAGTAAGTCATTTTAATCAAATACACGTTTTGTCAATCTCTTCATGGTCAGGTAGCTGTCCGTTCTGTGTGTGCGATCTGACTGATCCACGCAACACTATTGCATATGAATTTGGGGGGCACGGAGCTTCTGAAGGAGCACTGAAGGAAGGGGTGTGTTTTTTTGGCTGTTGAGTTGAAGTATCAACAGTTTTTCTCCGGAATCGCTTACTCCACCTTTAATTGTCATAAAAATGGTCAACCATAACACTGGTCTGCAGAGAAAAAAATAATCATCAAAATATTGATCGTTTTTAAAGCTTAGAAGCTCTACTTTCCAATGCATGTAGGTATTATGACCAAAACTTTGTGCTTTGAAATCTGCTGACAAATCAGAGGTGTTCCTTTTTGATAATTAATATACTATTCTAATCAGGAAAAATATAGAACTAATCAAATAGCCATGTATCCATATGTTGTTGGACAGCTATAAAAGAGTGGAATACCTGCCTATTTGTTTTAATCACAGATAAAAATATAGCAAGTTAAGCTTTGTCCTAACCAGACATTCCAGCGACACGCAATCGGTCTGTGCACACCTGGCTCAATGCGGCACAGCAAAATTAATACACTAAATAAGGATAATTGACGATAAAATGTAGACAATAGAGTCTTGTTTATTGAACGCAACTCATTTTCTCATCTAAGCTCCGTATGGGCATTCTCTTTCAAACCCAGAGGGGATAAATACACATCATACACATACACAGGGCGAAGTTACTTAAACAATCGCAAGAGACTAATGATGAATAATGATGCGATTCTTAATGTTTACGCAGTACTTCTGTTGTTATTTTGGCGATCTCCACGTAACTGAAGCAGAGAGAAAGTTAGAATGAGCCCTGATCTCCCCTCTGCCATTCTGAATCTGAACCTGTGAGTGTGTGACAGCGCCAGCTGAGGAGAGCAAGACTTTAAGCACAACATTCGTTAGGTGTGTGACACCCTCGGACAAAATCAATTTGTTGTGAATCAGCTAGTGAGATGCCGACTTAAATATACTGCAATAAGAATCATTTTAGACCCATTTGGTGACTGTATTGGCTGGCGAGATGTCACAGAAATGGAAAATGTTTAAAAAATAGATCAGCCTGTCACTCGTCGTGTCGCTCTGTATCTTTTCCATGTTAATCAGTGTCGCGGCGTGTGGTTATGACACAGTATAATAGTGAAGTATATGTCTTTGACATACATGTTACACGTAAACAGTGATTGTTTATAAGCTGTTCTTGTTTATAACTTCACGAAAAATAAACATAATATAAAATATCACAAAATGACTGAGTAGGGGATTCCCATTGAAATAAGCCCACACACAACGTAATCGGATGCATAGATTATTAGATAATCCACACAAAGCACATCTGGTTAAATCAGTGCTATCTGGTTAAAATTAAGTTATCTTTCCTGGATCAGATAACTTCAGAAATTATTTAGGAAGTTGTCCAGCATCATTGGAACACTAAACCATTCACTCTTTATTACATATGGCCACCAGGAGATGGAGCCACATACATGACACAGACACAATGATGACTCAAATGACACAGAATAGAACTGAATGAGATTGCATTATTCATGCCTGCTTGATTTTCCATGTGTAATTAGATCTTATGTACAATTATTATTATGTTTTATTTGTTTGGAGAGGCTTTTGGATACTAGGATTAAATATACTTTTAATGCTATAATATTTGATTGCTTTATCATATCAACAACAAAAAAAAAAAACATTGAACCTTTATCTCATCATTAGTAAATAAATATTTTCCTCAAACGCATTGGCAATAATTATTGGCACCCTTTTATTCAATACTTTTTGCATCCTCCCTGTGTCAGGATAACAGCTCTGAGTCTTCTCTTATAATGCCTGATGAGGTTTGAGAACACCTGGCACGGGATCTGAGACCATTTCTCCATACAGAATCTCTCCAGATCCTTCACATTCAGAGGTCTCCTCTTTAGTTCACCCCACAGGTTTTCTATGGGGTCAGGTCAGGGGACTGGGATGGCCATGGCAGAACCTTGATTTTGTGGTCAGAAAACCATTTTTGTGTTGGTTTTTAATGTTTGTTGTTTGTTTTGGATCATTGTCCTGCTGGAAGATCCAACCAGGGTCCATTTGAAGCTTTCTGGCAGAGGCAGCCATGTTTCTATTTTTTATCTGTTGGTATATGATAGTCCATAATGCCATGTATCTGAACGAGATGTCCAGGACCTCTGGCAGAAAAAGAGCCCCACAACATTCAAGATGCAGCACCACATTTAGCCATGGGCATTGGGTACTTAATCTCTGTGTGCACCAAACCCATCTCTGATGTTTGCTGCCAAAAAGCTCTCAAATATTGGAGAATCTTTGGCCACTTGAACAATCCTCCTCACCGTGTGTGGAGTCAATATAGACACACGCCCTGTTCCTGATGGGGGAAATGGGTATTTTCAATGCTTTGGCTATTTTCTTTTAGCCACTTCCCATTTTGTGAAGCATCAGAATTATATTCTTTAGTGTAAGCCACTGAGATTGATGATTAAGGGAATTAGGCCGGTGTGTTCCCTCATATTTATACCCCTGTGAAACAGGAAGTCATGAATGCACAATTTCATGTTTCTAGTCACCCAGGTGCACACATTGTTTTTAAATATGAGTGGGAATATACTTCAAATATATTTTTGGTGTTTTGGAGAAAAGTGTTTATTTCATAATGAGATTTTTCCCCCTTTTCAACTGTTTTACTTCAATTAAAGTTGAGATTTTTGTGATTTGTATTTATTTTTGAACGAAAGATCAAAATATAAACAAAAACATAAATTGGTTTGTGTGATTTTATGGTCCTATTTCACCCCCAAATAAATCATATAAATATATATATATATATATATATATATATATATATATATATATATATATATATATATATATATATATATATATATAAAATTCTTTCTCCTGTAAATGTATCTTATTCTCTAGATGAGAACGGAGAAGAATCAGACGAGCCGCCCGTCCCTGTGGTTAAGGAAATCAAGGAGAAAGACGCCTTCTACTTTAAAAAGTAAACATCACGTCTGTCAATCATTCAGTTTTTTAACAGCACTTGTTACTTCCACATATGTCATGTTCATAACTGGTCTTCTCCACAGGTGTAAGTTGTTTTATAAGAAGGACGGTGAGTTTAAGGAGAAAGGAGTTGGTACGCTGCATTTGAAGATTGTGTCTGAGAATAAACTACAGCTGTTAGTGCGAGCTGACACCAACCTGGGTGAGTGTTTAGAAATGTATTGATTGAGATATCTGATGCATATTGTCAGTCTGATAATATTGATGACATATTGCAGGTGTCAGTGTCATCAATCATGTTCAGTTTGAATTTTGACATTGTGTCATTATCAGTCAGTATTCAGTCAATCAAGAACTGTTTTCAGTATATATCGGGTTTTTTCTTACTCTTTAGTCTGTAAAGAAGTAAAGCATTAAGACCTTTAGTCAGGGGTGATCTTTAAAGAAATGTGAGGTCATGTTTATCGGTCTTTAATTACAGCCCATTGAATTTTGGTGTTGTTTTGATTATTTATGCTGCCCAGAAGGATCGTGAAATTATTCTACTGATGCACTTTTTATGAAACTTGATGGCCAAATAAAAAGCACATTAAAATCATTGTGATATTCATGATATTGCTTAATTTTATATCGTCAGCCAAATGATCATGCTAATATAGTGAATATTCGACATATCGGCCAGCCGTAGCACTTTTTATAGACCATGTGCGCCAAGTATGTTGCCCTTGAAAACGGTCTAGTGTGAGGCACAATAAGTGATGTTTTCTAGAAGATGAACATCTGCTTACTGGTTCCTCTGCTTTTTCACAGGAAACATCTTGCTGAACATCATGGTGCCATCCTCCATGCCCTGCTCACGAACTGGCAAAAACAACGTGATGGTGGTGTGTGTGCCAAATCCTCCAGTGGACGAGAAGAACCCCAGCACGCCTGTCCCAATCCTCATACGCGTCAAAACGGCAGAAGATGCCGACGAACTGCATCAAATCCTGCAGGAGAAGAAAGCTTGAACTGTCTTCACCCGTCCTCATGTCCGTGTGTTTGACAATGAGACTTGAACAACCTGGTTACGTTACATTACTCTTGAGTTACTCGCTCTTCTATAAAAGTGACGGGAAGATATCTGTTCACATACTGTGAAATCACTCATGGTTCTACTGTAACGCTCATTTGAGTAGCGCACTTTTTTTTTCAGTGTATTATCACACTCAAGTCTGGATTTATGAACATTCCTTTAGATTTTTTATTTAGCTGCTATTTAAAGGAAAGTTCACCCAGGAATGAAAAATCAGCCATTTACTCATGTTGTTCCAAACCAGTATGAACATGAGGATTTTATTCTCATAGTGACCACGTCTTTCAAGCTCCAAAGCTTCACTACACGTTTATGTACAGATCAAAAACATCATTTGACACTACTATTCATGCGAAAAATCAAGTGTTCCTATAGTGTGCCCTTTTTCTTCATTTCGGATGCGATTATCAGTAAATGAGCCACACACTCAAATGTATCCCATGATTCCAGGAGTTTGGGATTATGACGCCAGTAATGAGACTTTGACAGTAAGATATCTTTTGTTCTTTTTGGAGCTTGACATTTGTAGTCACTATGAACAGTGAAATAATTTAGCTAGGACAACAGTAAATACAGGTTTGGAACAACATGAGGGTGAGTTAAAGATGATTTTTGGGGTAAAGTGTTCTTTAAAGGGATTATTTGAAGTGTAGACTGTTTTATGTGGATCACTTTGATTCATTTTTAATTCTTTGATGTTTTTCTCATCAGATTGGGTCTGTAAGTATGGTGTGAGTTCTGTACAGTTTTCCATGCTTGCACATGTCACTAAAGGTTTAGAGGTCAGTACTAAACATCCTGATATCTTGATTTGCTGGTATCATTTTTTCCAGTTGAGAGCAAAAGTATGCATCTGAGAGTTACATTGCTGTTATCAAGTTTAATTCCCCACAGTTTTTGATTTGAGAGTCAGAAATACTCAGTTATTTCTTGTTGCTGTTTTTGATGCATTTGCGGTGTTCTTCAATATTTATTGCATATAAGGATTTTGCGTGATGTACGTGAACCCTGTAAATGACTCCTCGCCCTTGAATGACCTGATGTATGTAAACGAGTGATTGCCGTCGTCAAAATGATCTCTGTAACTTGATGTTTCCTTTAAGTGACCTTTTTACTGCCTTACACGTGGTGTTTAAGTGTTGAACAACACTAGATCTACCTTACATTCATTGACTGGTAAATAAATCAAATGAACCTGACTAATGACTTGTTTTATTTGTAGCATGTTCATAATGTAGACAGCACTTTCTATGGATAGAGTAAAAATCAATAAAGAACAAAAATCCTATGTTTTTGGCATGGGAGTCGGGCATGTTTGTTAATTTTATGTTGGATAATAGTTTTAGCATCTTGCCGGGAAAAGTTAGTTTTACATTGGTGATTTTTACCTTTTGGACTGTATACAACAGTTAAAATCATACAAAAGTGTCATCATTTTAACAGTCTGATATTTGATATTTCAATCAGTTTTTTTATTATTATTAAACCTTTCTACAACATGGCATTAAGCCAAGTAAATCATTCCATTTTCTCAATATGCCATTTTATTCACAGGTTCTCTACGCAAGACTAAGATAAAAAGTCTGTAAGAAAACAATATATTTTTAATTAACGGGAAATGTATGTTTACAAGTTACAAAGCAATATTCGATCCTAAATAAATTATTTTGAACAAAAACTCAAATGTAAAACAAGTAAAAAAATAAAAACATTATTATAAAAACTCAAGTAAAAGTTTTTGGTTTTGATATGCAGTATATTATGAATTGAAACTTCATTAGCCCTAAAATGCATAAAGGGGGTCAAATTGACCCAAAAAGGTGAGTTTTGGAATATTTGATCAAAAACATTGAATTCCTTTATTTCATGTAATCCTCAAAAATTTTCTTGTTAGCTTCGCTAAATTCATTTTATATTTATTAGTCATTTTTGCATCACTACCCCCAAGTCTTCATAAATGGGGTCAAAATGACTACTGTGCATTTCCTGTGGAGTTCTGGCTCGTGGCATTTTTTAATGAATTTTGTCAATAAGAAATTTGTATTCCTTGACATTATGTGGATTACTCAATCTTGTTTGTGTCTGTCAATTTAATATATAATGTATACACTGATGAACCAATACATTATGACCACTCACAGGTGAAGCAAATAATTGATCATCTCCTAATAAAGGCCTCATGTCATGGTCTGGGTAGTTTGGATGGTAAGTGAACAATCAGTTCTCGTAGTAAACATGTTGAATGCAGGAGAAAAGATCTGAGCGACTTTGACAAGGGTCAAATTGTTATAGTCAGAAGACCGGCTCAGAACATCTCTGAAACAGCAAGACTTGTGGGGTAGTCCCGGTCAGCAGTCGTGAGTACCTACTGACAGTGGTCCGAGGACGGACAAACCACAAACTGGTGATGGTGTTGGGCACCCAAGGTTCATCAGTGCACGAGGGCAATGAAAGCTATCCCGTCTGGTCTGAACAGACAGAAGATTTGAATGATGTTTACTGAAGGAATGTGTAACAACACACGGGGCATCACACCCTGCTGCATATGGGGCTGCGTAACCACAGACCGGTCAGAGTGTCCATGAGGACCACTGTCCACCGTCGAAAGTGCCTACAATGGACACACTAGCGTCTGAACTGGAACTTGTAGCAGTGGAAGGTCACCTGGTTTCGATGAGTCCTGTTTTCTTTTAAAATCGTTGCAGACCAGGTATTCCTGGCAATGGTATTCCTGATGACAGTATCCTCTGTCATCATGATAATGTGTCCCGCCACACTGCACACATTGTTCGGGAATGGTTTGAGGAACATGATAAAGAGTTCAAGGTGGTGCCCTGGCCTGCAAATTCCCCAGATCTCAATCCGATTGAGCATCTGTGAGATCTGCTGGACCAACAAGTTTGATCCACAGTGGCTCCACCTCACAACTTTCAGGACTTAAAGGATCTGCTGATAATGTCTTGATGCCAGATACCACAGGACACCTTCAGGGGTCTTGTAGAGTCCATGCCTCGGCAGGTTGGCACTGTTTTTGGAAGCTTCCAGTGCACAAACAATACAAGACAGAGATAATAAAACATATAATAAGTATATATAGAAATACACAATAGACAAAAAAAAATATGTATATATACACTCACCTAAAGGATTATTAGGAACACCATACTAATACTGTGTTTGACCCCCTTTCGCCTTCAGAACTGCCTTAATTCTACGTGGCATTGATTCAACAAGGTGCTGAAAGCATTCTTTAGAAATGTTGGCCCATATTGATAGGATAGCATCTTGCAGTTGATGGAGATTTGTGGGATGCACATCCAGGGCACGAAGCTCCGTTCCACCACATCCCAAAGATGCTCTATTGGGTTGAGATCTGGTGACTGTGGGGGCCATTTTAGTACAGTGAACTCATTGTCATGTTCAAGAAACCAATTTGAAATGATTCGAGCTTTGTGACATGGTGCATTATCCTGCTGGAAGTAGCCATCAGAGGATGGGTACATGGTGGCCATAAAGGGATGGACATGGTCAGAAACAATGCTCAGGTACGCCGTGGCATTTAAACGATGCCCAATTGGCACTAAGGGGCCTAAAGTGTGCCAAGAAAACATCCCCCACACCATTACACCACCACCACCAGCCTGCACAGTGGTAACAAGGCATGATGGATCCATGTTCTCATTCTGTTTACGCCAAATTCTGACTCTGACCATCTGAATGTCTCAACAGAAATCGAAACTCATCAGACCAGGCAACATTTTTCCAGTCTTCAACTGTCCAATTTTGGTGAGCTCTTGCAAATTGTAGCCTCTTTTTCCTATTTGTAGTGGAGATGAGTGGTACCCGGTGGGGTCTTCTGCTGTTGTAGCCCATCCGCCTCAAGGTTGTGTGTGTTGTGGCTTCACAAATGCTTTGCTGCATACCTCGGTTGTAACGAGTGGTTATTTCAGGCAAAGTTGCTCTTCTATCAGCTTGAATCAGTCTGCCCATTCTCCTCTGACCTCTAGCATCAACAAGGCATTTTCAGCCCACAGGACTGCCGCATACTGGATGTTTTTCCTTTTCACACCATTCTTTGTAAACCCTAGAAATGGTTGTGCGTGAAAATCCCAGTAACTGAGCAGATTGTGAAATACTCAGACCGGCCCGTCTGGCACCAACAACCATGCCACGCTCA
The DNA here is from genome assembly GCF_025860055.1 of Xyrauchen texanus. NCBI lineage: Eukaryota > Metazoa > Chordata > Actinopteri > Cypriniformes > Catostomidae > Xyrauchen > Xyrauchen texanus. Next base: position 853,961 of record NC_068320.1, read on the forward strand.
AAATTGCTTAAATCACCTTTCTTTCCCATTCTGACATTCAGTTTGGAGTTCAGGAGATTGTCTTGACCAGGACCACACCCCTAAATGCATTGAAGCAACTGCCATGTGATTGGTTGATTAGATAATTGCATTAATGAGAAATTGAACAGGTGTTCCTAATAATCCTTTAGGTGAGTGTATATACACGTATGTACAAATACAAATCAGTTATACAAATATACAGATAGTGCAAGTGAATGTATGGCAGAAGAGGTAGGATATGCTGGATAAATATAAATAGACTAAGCTGTGCATTGCACATAATTTTTGTTCATGTGAAGGATAGCCTGAGGGAAAAAAATTTTTTGTGCATGACTGTTCTGGTGTTCAGAGCTCTGAAGCACTGGCCAGAAGGCAACAGTTCAAAAAGGTAGTGGGCAAGTTGAGTGGTGTCCAGTGTGTTTTTTCCAGCCTTTTTCCTCACTATGGAAATGTTTAGTTCTTGACGAGAGGGCAACCAATAATCCTCTCAGCAGACCGAACTGTCCTCTGTAGTCTTCTGATATCCTATTTCGTAGCTGAACCAAACCAGACAGTTATTGAAGTGCAGAGGACAGATTCAATGACTGATGAGTGGAACTGTTTCAGCAGCACTGGTGGCAGAAGTTCAACCTGCATTGAACAGTGAACTTTCCTGATTGGCAGGTTGAACTTCCTCAGCTGGTGAATGAAGTACAACCTCTGCTGGGCCTTTTTCAATGTGTATCTCCTACTTCAGGTCCTGTGAGATGGCAGTGCCCAGAAACCTCCGTTTTGAGCGTGTTCAGCTCCAGGTTGTTTTACTGCACCAGAAAGCCAGCTGTTCAACCTCCTTTCTATATGCAGAATCATTGTCATCTTGGATGAGGCCAATGACAGTGGTGTCATCTGCAAACTTCAGGAGCTTGACAGAGGGGTCATTGGTGGTGCAGTCATTGGTGTACAGGGAGAAGAGTAGTGGGGAGAGCACACATCCCTGGGGGGCACCAGTGCTGATGGTACAGGTGCTGGAAGTGAAAGCCTGTCTGTCAGAAAGCTGGTAATCCACTGACAGATAGAGGTGGCAACAGATATTTGGGTTATTTTAGTCTGGAGTACAGCTGGGATGATGGTGTTGAAGGCCGAATGAAGTACACAAAAAGGATCCTAGCACATGTCTCGGGTCTGTACAGATGTTGCAGAATATGATGCAGTCCCATGTTGACTTGTGTAAGCATCCTCTTTGGCCTGACAAAGCTGCCAGAGTTTTGCTGGAAGCCGTGGTTTTTCATTGTTGAATGTTAAATAAGTGCTAGTAAGAATGCACATAGCCTCACAGAAACTGATAAATGATGTTACAGTATCAGTGAATGGTGATTCACCTATTTGAGTCCTTGCACTGTAATTAAGTTTTTTTTTACCTAACTGTAACCTTGGTTCTCTTTCAAGTCTGTCACTTTTCGCTGTTAGAAGTTGATGCTATGAACACTCCTCTTAAGAATGCTGATCTCTGAAACCCTATAACATCACAGCAGTTTTATTTGGCAGGTGGTGCTTGGCGCTCTGCCTCTATCTGTGTGTCGTCTTAGGTATAGAAACCGGAGCACAATGGCACACGTCTCTCTGAGTCCCTAAACAGCGAGACATCAGTAGTGTGGCAAAACTATGCAGCATCTAGTTCCCTCCTTTCAGGAAATCAATGTTACAACCGTTATCGAGATGTTCCATTTTAAGTCGGTCACTTCGATACTGTGTCAGTAGCTGTGGGTTGTGTACCATAACACAGTGCTACTGATTTTACACACACATGATAATGGCTTCTAGCCAAAAGGGACGTAAAAAACATTGGAACGATCTCCCATTCATATTGAAAAATTGGAAGGAAGAGGGACAGAAATAAATCCTTTATGGTAATAGAGCTATTTATGCATAGTTCCACTATTCAGAATGACTAGTGTCATTGTTATACATCAATCCTCCTTCGCAAACAAAACCTGCAGCCAGACAGATGTCCTTCAAGGACATGCCCTTCGCCCATGCTCCTGGTGGAATGAGCCCAGACACTGTATGTCTTGTAAATTGTAAATGAGCCAATGGCATCTACAACCCAGTGAGACATTTTTTGAAGGCTGTTCAAAGAGTCTGGTTGTCTCCAAGCATAGCATACAAAGAGCTGCCGTCTCTTAGCCACATCTGACTCAAAGGGAGTAGGACCGAACGCTTGCAGGGTAGCAACCTGAGCCCTAAATGGTGTGGCCAGCACTTTTGCACATAACCCTCTATGGGCTTGAATGGATTTTGACAAGCCTGGTCCAAACTCTAAGCAAGACTTGTTGTTTGATAAGGCCTAAAGGCCTCAGACATATTTGTTTTAAGACTGATGACAAGGCGAGTTCCAGCATAAAGAGAGTATGCATAAGCTTACCACCGCTAATGGCTAAAACGGGGAACCCGTAAGCACATTTAATAGCAGTGCTTTAATACCGGGCAGAGGAGAACTTTGCATGCCAAATTCAACATTGGGCATGACCTTACTCCTTGGCGATTCATATATGCCACAACTGCAGTGTTGTTTGTGCAGATCAGAACATGATATCCTTACATATATGACCATACATCTCAGAGCCAGGAGGACTGCGAGGAGGCGATTTATGTATATTCCATGAAGTTTGCACACCTGTCTTTGACTGGGAAAGCTTTTTATAGCCTCCAAGCATGGCGCAATCCAGCTATTTGAAGGCGCTACACCTGAGGCACCCTGGTGCTCTTGCAAAGGTTCCGTTGTTTTGACCAATTATACGGAACAGAATTTGACATAATTTTACATTCTAACTGTTAAAGCATTAACAAATTAAAAAAAATGAACAAGAATGAACTCATTTAAAGCTAAAACTGTTTCTGCCAGATCAAATCAACATGTAAAAAAAAGGTCAGAGAGAGTCATTTGAATTCTTTGCTCAGGTAGTGAAATCAATCCCTTTAATAAAAACATTACTGTGTTCAGCAGACTTTATTCCTGAAACTGCCTCAGTGGAAGTGTGGTTGTGATCAAGTGCTGCCCCCTTGTGTTTTTCTTTTCTTATCAATGAATCATTTGATCCGGTTTCCCTGTTCTGAATTCGAAATAAATGAATTGGACTAACTCAACCAATTAAAAGTGGTTAACAGCCTGTTGAAATTGATGATTTACAATGAAGAATAATAATAAATGAAATGCTATAGCATGACTTAAATAGAAAACTTGGAATTAAGCATAGATTTGTGGACATTGTTTTGGTGCTTTTTAGAGGTTTGATCTTTGAGCCAAAGTCCTCATTCTCAGTGATCAAGGCAAGTAAATCACAGGATTGTAATTTTTGAGAAGGCCATTTCTCTTAATGTCTTGCTCAAGGGTGCTGGTCATCTGTGCGTTCAAGTCGTTTCAGAATTGAGCATACATAGTTTTAATCACAAGTGGGAATCTCAGGATTTTTGGCCCTGTCTTTCAGAGTTTGGGGTGTGTCGATTTAAGAATCATGGAAGAAACAAATTGTTATTGGTAATAATTCAGTTTTACTTGTGGATTTTGACTAACAGTACAAAAATGCATACATACTGAACTGCGCAATGAAGAATAATAATCACGTTTGTCATAAAATAGGACTCATTTAGCTGGTTTATAAAGCAACAGGCTTGTGCAACACAACTCCATTTCTCTTCACTGCATGTGTACATTGTTATAAAAACAGAAATGACATACCTAATGTTTGACTCTGCTCTTCATTTTGTTCATTGGTGCTAAAAAAAGCCAGTAAGTGCCAAAAAGGTCTGTTCATTCCATCTAAAATCACTTCATATTTACAAACTTCCCAGGAGGACTTCAATGGAGTGCAACGGTGTCCACCCACTTTTTCAGCCATCTTGGTACCGGAAGTATTTTTTCCCATTCATTTTTTGCACAGGCTTTTCATAAATTCCTCCATAAAATGTTTGTAAGCCATGAACAAAACCAACCAACTCCAAGGTGAATCACAACATTATAGACTTTGTCTTTTTGTCTGAGATTTTTACTGTACTTACCATCTTTCACAATCACATGAAGCATTGGGAATTATGTAACTGAATAAAAAAAAGAAGGGATTATACGCTCAGAGCACTTAGGGCCTCTCTTTGCTTTCAAAACAGCCTCAATTCTTTGTGGCATGGATTCCATCCATCACAATTTCTGCAGATGTGTCAGCTGCTCATTCATGCTGCAAATCTCACGTTCTACACATCCCAAATGTGTTTCGGATACAGTGACTGGGAAGGCCACTGAAGAACAGTCAACTTGTTGTCATGCTAGATGTATCCATTAGAAAATGGGTAAATTGTGTCCATAAAGGGTTGCACCAATAACATGGTCAGCAACAATACTCAAACAGGTTGTGGCATTCAAGCGATGTTTTATTGGTATAAACAGCCGCAAAGTATTCCCAACACCATTACACCACTGCCACCATCCTGGACTGTCGACACAAGGCAGCTTCTGACCATACCATCCATGTGAATCTAGATTCATCAGACCAGGCTATGTTTTTCTAGTCTTCAACTGTCCAGTTTTGGTGAGCCTGTGCCCACTGCAGTCTCAGCGTTCTGATCATGGCTGACAGAAGTTAAACTCGACGTGGTCTTGTACCCCATGCGCCTCAAGGTTTTACGTGTTGTGGACTCTGAGATGTTATTCTGCTCTCTACAACTGTAGCATTAACTGGTTATCTCAGTTACTCCAACCTGCATCACCTCGGTCTATTGATGGACTACGATCTTGAAATGGAATGCTTAGACTAACTATTGCCAACAAAAGCCTTCATCAGCCAATTAACAAGGACAATTGCATCTATGTGAACTTCTGCAATTAATCAAGATGGACTTCAAAGACGTTGGTCATTAATCTTACAGTTCAAAGAAAATGGAGTGGTGGTGGCATAGTGGGCTAAAGCACTTAACTGGTAATCAGAACTGGTAATCAGAAGGTTGTAGGTTCGATCCCCACAGTCACCACCATTGTGTCCTTGAGTAAGACACTGAACTCCAGGTTGCTCCGGGGGGATTGTCCCTGTAATAAGTGCACTGTAAATCGCTTTGGATAAAAGCATCTGCCAAATGCAGAAATGTAAAATCAATGTTTAAACACTGACCCTTACTTAGTTGAATAATTTTAAACCATGATTTTACCTATACATAAGTAATATTTACATTTATATTCATGATGTTATTCAGAGGGGAACTGGCCCCCACAGTGAGTCTGGTTTAGGGTTAGGGTGGGGTTAGTCAGAGGGGAACTGGCCCCCACAGTGAGTCTGGTTTAGGGTTAGGGTGGGGTTAGTCAGAGGGGAACTGGCCCCCACAGTGAGTCTGGTTTAGGGTTAGGGTGGGGTTAGTCAGAGGGAACTGGCCCCCACAGTGAGTCTGGTTTAGGGTTAGGGTGGGGTTAGTCAGAGGGAACTGGCCCCCACAGTGAGTCTGGTTTAGGGTTAGGGTGGGGTTAGTCAGAGGGGAACTGGCCACCACAGTGAGTCTGGTTTAGGGTTAGGGTGGGGTTAGTCAGAGGGAACTGGCCCCCACAGTGAGTCTGGTTTAGGGTTAGGGTGGGGTTAGTCAGAGGGGAACTGGCCCCCACAGTGAGTCTGGTTTAGGGTTAGGGAGGGGTTAGTCAGAGGGAACTGGCCCCCACAGTGAGTCTGGTTTAGGGTTAGGGTGGGGTTAGTCAGAGGGAACTGGCCCCCACAGTGAGTCTGGTTTAGGGTTAGGGTGGGGTTAGTCAGAGGGGAACTGGCCCCCACAGTGAGTCTGGTTTAGGGTTAGGGTGGGGTTAGTCAGAGGGGAACTGGCCCCCACAGTGAGTCTGGTTTAGGGTTAGGGTGGGGTTAGTCAGAGGGGAACTGGCTCCCACAGTGAGTCTGGTTTCTCCCAAGGTTATTTTTCTCCATTAATCCACATCTTATGGAGTTTTGTGTTCCTTGCCACAGTCGCCTACAGCTTGCTCACTGGGGTTATTAATACAATTATCATTTAATTACTTTTAAACACGATTAACAATCATATTTTATCTAATTACACAATGATGATTCATAGACATTACAGTTTTATCGTCTGTTAATGCTGATCTTCTGTAAAGCTGCTTTGAAACGATGTGTGTTGTGAAAGGCGCTATACAAATAAAATTGACTTGACTTGACAGTAGACTTTCTGTCAACTCGGACCACTCTGGCCATTCTCTGTTGACCTCTCTCATCAACAAGACATTTCCATCCACAGAACTGCTGAGTAAATTCTAGAGACTGTTGTGTGTGAAAATCCCAGAAATACTCAAACCAGCCTGTCTGACACCAACAATCATGCCACCATCACTGAGATAAAAAATTTCCCGCATTCTGATGGTTGATGTGAACATTAACTGAAGCCCCAGAATGATTTTATGCATTGCACTGCTGCCACGTGATTGGCTGATTAGATAATCGCATGAATTGATATGTGTACATTCCTAATAAAGTGCTCAGTAGCTGCTGAAGGGATGTATATTTACCTTCACATTTGATTCTTCCTGATATCCTTTTGATTATATTCTACTTAAAAAGGTTGAAATACTGATTAATAGTTGAGTAAAACTTAGTTACAATCATACAATACTTATCTATCTACAATACTTAAATAATCTTGATAATGTATGCCTATATATATTTTCTCTCTCTCTGTTCACCAACTCCGCTTAGGCCTAACACAGGTCATCAACATAGTATTCCTGCCCAGGTCACCCACAGGGTCATCCAGGATCTAACCCTATATCTCCTATATCGTAAACTAAGCATTCCCTATTCCTGACTATACATTTGAGACACTCTGAGCTTAGGGAAGATATTGTTGTAAGTTACCCTAGATGAAAGTACATCTTATCCAGAGCCGAACTGGCAATAGAGAGAACCTTAATTTTTCCTGCGATAACCTCAAACTGATTTTTAGGAAAGTTTCTATGGAAAATCCAGGGCTGATTTCTCTTCCCAGTCTGCCCCTAATCTTATTTCTATGTTTTGGGAAAAAGCCAAACCTGACAAAGCTTTAAGCTTGCAACCTTGAGCTTGGAAGATGTGTGTTATTATTGCTTTGTCTCCTTTCTTCTTGCTCCTGAAACAATGTGGCCCCTGAGAAGGAGGCTATAGAGGGCCCATCTATAAGAAGATCCTTCATAAAGGAATGCTGACTTGTGAACCTGCTAGGTCATCTAGTAAATAATTTAGAACTGTACCTACCAGACCTGTCTGTGAGATATGTTAGGAACAGGACACCATGTTTGGAGACCAAACCCAATCATTGCATCTGTAACCTGACAAACATTGTTGAGCTCATGTTTTAGTATAATTGCCCCGTTATCTTGAAGTGGGTGAAGTTGCCTTCTACGAACTTGTAGATGATTTTTCTCATGCTGACTTCTGCCTTTGAAGAAGAGCTTAATGAAGAAAGGTTGTTTGCAGTTTCAATTGATTGCAACATTGACTCCTGGTCTTCATTTCACTGGTTTTAAGGGCCTTTACTGTACTTTCCCTACATTGATTCTCAACTATCTGGCCAGTGCGAGCTAGGGAAAATAGCCTTGAGCCATGAGACTAAAATCGATCTGTGTTCCAACCATCGGGCCAATAGCCCTGCAGCATTGGCCTAAAACCTGCCCTTAACATGCCACCCTGGTGCCAACATCACCCATCCCCACCATTTCACAAGCAAGAGGGAAGCTCAAGCTGAGGTATCATGTATCTAGTAATCGAGTTTATATAGTTTGTATACATTAGCAAGCTAGCAAGAGAAGTTAGCATTGACAACTTACTGACTGTAACTGCCATGATGTCCCGAGTGGTCTCTCCAATAACAGCGGGACGATGTCTCAGCACACAATCAATGATCTCAAAACATGGAAAGTTCTTTCTTTGGAAACTGCTTTGTCCGTTGTGCTTTTTAACGGATTTGCACTGTAACTGCAATTTACATTTTTTTTCCCCTAACCTGTACTGTTGTGGCATGAATACACATCCTGGCAAGTTCAGCGAAACCCCGCCTTTGATATTGACCTTGCCTCACTCTCCAGTTGGCATTGTTTGGCCCAAGGGTAGTAACCGGGCCAAAGGCCATTGGCCCAGAGAAACCCCTAAAGCGGCACGATGAAGCCTTGGAAGTGACTGAGGGAAAGCAACTGGCCCTGGCACGCACTTATTTGGCCCGACAGTGGAAACGTGGGTAGTGAGTGTATGTGTCCCATTGTTCAGTGGATAAACACCATTGCTAATGCCCAAATGTGTGATCACGATATACTGATTCACAAAATGTGCTAGGGAGTGAGATTAGACACCCTATGTACTGCACTTAATGAAGAACACACTTCTCAGCTGGTTCTTTAGGTATGCATGCAAGTAGTATGAACAGATTCCTGACATACGTCATCCGGAAATGTGGGCACTGTCCCGTGACCTGAATATATCGTAATCGTAATCCTTTTATTGTCATTGTAACCTGTACAATGAAATTTAAAAGTGCCAAACAGTTGGTGCATCAATAAAATCAATATCAATATAAAAATAAAAATACACACACACACACACACACACACACCACCATTCATTCTGTCATAGTTATTGCACAATCTAACTATATAGTATTGTTTTATGAATGTTTTTTTTATGGCATTAAGGGTGGTTATTGCTGTTGGATAAAAACTGTTTTTAAGTCTGTTTGTTCTTGATTTGATTGTCCTGTATCGTCTGCCTGATGGCAACAGTTCAAACAAGAAGTGACCGGGATGGAAAGTGTCTTTAATAATGCTCTGGGCTTTTTTGGCACAGCGAGCACTGTGAAGGTCAACCATTGTAGGGAGGGGGCAACCGACTATCTTCTGGGCCATGTTAATGACCCGTTGGAGAGCCTTTTTCTGGGCTACTGTGCAGCTACTAAACCACACACATAGGCAGTATGTTAAGATAGATTCTATGGAACACCTGTAAAAGGATAACAGCAGTTTCTTGGTGATGTCGTTTCTCCTGAGGACCCTCAGGAAGTGCAAACGTTGTTGGGCCTTTTTTAGCACCTTCACACTGTTTACGCTCCATGTCAGACCCTCCTCAATGTACACACCCAGAAAACAGAAGTCCGACACCTGCTCCACCCGATCCCCGCCGATGATGAGTGGTGTGATGTCAGTCTTTTCCCTCCTGTAATCAATCACCAGCTCCTTGGTCTTTACAGTATTAAGGAGAAGGTTATTCTCCCTACACCACACCGACAAATGTTTAACCTCCTCTCTGTAAGCTGATTCGTCAGCTCCAGTGATGAGCCCCACCACTGTAGTGTCGTCCGCAAACTTCACTATGATGTTATTGTGGTGGGTGGAGGTACAGTCGTGCGTGTATAGAGTGTACAGCAGGGGGCTCAATACACAGCCCTGTGGGGAGCCGGTGCTGAGACTAAGGGCCGTAGAAGTATGATGGCCAACTCTCACCCTCTGGGTGCGACATGTGAGAAAGCTTTTAATCCACATACAGGTGGGGTATGGAATGCCTAGATCCATCAGTTTGTTCATCAATTTTTGAGGAAGGATGGTGTTAAACGCAGAGCTATAGTCCACAAAGAGCATCCGTACATAGCTCCCCTTCTGCTCTAGATGGGACAATGCAGCATGCAGGGCTGTAGCTACGGCGTCCTCTGTGGATCTATTAGCTCTGTATGCAAACTGGTGTGGGTCCAGGCTTTTTGGCAGGCATGATGTAATGTGACCCCGGACCAGCTTTTCAAAGCATTTCATCACCACTGGGGTGAGTGCGACTGGCCGGTAGTCATTGAGGCTGGAAATATACGTTTTTTTAGGCAGGGGGATGATGGTGGAGGACTTCAGGCATGGTGGGACTGTGGATTCAGCCAGGGACTGGTTGAAAATCCTCGTAAAGATTCCAGCCAGCTGATCCGCACATTCTTTTAGAACACACCCAGAGATGCCATCTGGCCCAGCAGCCTTCTTCGGGTCCACGGCCTGTAGTGTACGCCTCACTTCATGCTCAGTAAAGGTGACGTTACTATGGACCATGGGGTGTAGTGTCGCTGCCATACTTGCTTCCACCTCAAAGCGGGCAAAGAAAGTGTTCAGTTCCTCTGCCAGCGAGGCCTCACCCTCAGCTGCTCCTGCGGTGGACCTGTAATTGGTGAGCTGTTGGACTCCCTGCCACACCCGCCTGCTGTCATTACTTTCCAGATATGCCTCAATCCTCCGCCGATAATCCAACTTGGCCCTTTTGATGCCTCTTTTCAGGTCAGCCCGGGCCACAGTATAAAGGGTCTGGTCACCGGACCTGAAGGCGGTGGATATATGATGGAATAACAAATCCAGAGTAGATTATCTTCACGGTTTTCATTAAACAAGCTTAAGCACAAGCAACAACTTTCTTGGTATATAGAACTGTGGCAAAAAGAAAAGAAGGCGTGAACCGGGTGAACAATCATGAAGACATTTAATCAGACACAACACAAAAACTGCTTTTCAGCACAACCAAACATTGATGCGCACACGCACGCCACACACACACACACACACACACCTCCGTGCATATCTCTCTCAAACTGGCTTCTCGGTCGTCTCCTCATCCCTCTCCTGGCTGATATGGGTAGCTCAGTGGCAGGCGTCCATCCTTACTCGTCACAAGCACATACAGTTGAATTGAGCCGCGTGGCTCGCAGTTCTCCACCATTTATCCTTTCATTCAGCATTTTAAACGTGACGTCTACACATAGTAAGTGTTTGTTCCCTAATCTTTTATAAATATTGAGGATTCGGACACCCTACTGCTTTATTGGCATACTGTTTTTGTCATACTAAACATTAAAAAGTATGCCAATTTGGATGCAGCTTTAGCCTGTCAGTGAAAGGGGTCATATTTCATGGCACCCATTACAGTGATATCAAGCAGGTAATATTAACATTTTCATAAAAACCAAATCGCTTAAAGCATCTTTAAGTGTTCACATTTGGATACAGACAACTCTATAGACCGCAATCTCTGTTACGTTATGTGAAATCCCACAATGCACTTGTAGTAAAGGTGAGTTCATAAGCTCAATTCACTTCAACAAGAGCTTGTTTTTTTGTAATGTGTATTTTTTCATAAAGATGTACAGAAAAAGTGTATATAACTATGACAACATGCACATTTACTTTGCTTAATAACCACTTGATACAAAAGCACATGTACAGCATTTAACAAACTGCTAACGTCCTTAAAAATAGCCTTCAACTGAAAGTCAAATACAGAAAAAAACAATGGCGCAAAAGACTTGGGTCTTGAAAGAGTTCAAACAGCATTTTTCAAAATCTTATATCAAATGGATATTAAAGCTGTATGGTCAATTATTACATTCAGCCGACACACAAATCAATACTGACAATTTGGGTTGGCTAAACACGAGCAACTCCAAAAGCCCTTTAGTGCAAAAGATTGTTCAAAAACAAACTAATTTAAGAAGACCCTTTAACACTCACAGCGAATGACTATCTAGTGTCACATTAATGGACAGTGTCATGGTGGACGTTGATGTTTCTAAGAACTGTGCTCTGGTGATGTCAGAAACTTTGAGCCTCAAAAATGACCTATGAAGTTCCTTCAACACATCATAATCACTAGTATTTCAAGATCACAAAGAGAGTCAAACAAATCAAGTAACAGACAGTGTGTAAGCATAGAAGAGCATTCACCAAACATCCAGCACTTACTAGAAGGAATAATTACCCAAAATTCTGTCATTACTCATGTTGTTTTAAAACCCTTGGTACTTTTCCCCATTTGAACACAAAAGAAGAACGTTTAAGTAATGCACTGCTCGCTCTTGTCCATTAGCATGAATGGAGCTTACCAGCTTCAAAAAGGACACGAAAGAACCATAAAAGTGTATTAAAGGTGGACTTTTCATCTTGAGCGTTACGTTTCCTGTAACTGAAGACAAAAAAGACGACTAGTTCATTCTTCAGAATGTCTCCTTTTGTGTTGCTAAATGAGGGTCAAGAGTAAATAATGGTACAGTTTTCATTTTTGGCTGAACTATTCCATTAAAGTGTTGACAGTTGGGATGCGAGACGGGCTATCAGAAGGACAACGTTTGTTATATATTAGCTGGTCAGCGATGTATTAAGGCCTAGAGCTGTATGGAAAATATACTATGCACAAAATCACGAAGTGTCTCTTGAGTTCAGGCTGAAGGGATGGAGTTGTGGTCGTACATTTCACAGAGTATCTAAGCAGCAGTGTATTTACAAGAAAGACATTTGTTTACTCTTTGTCTTATTTCCCATTAAACATTTCCCTTTCGCGTCAATGTCTGGAGTTATATAGTGCCATTTTAATTCCAGGACTTGAGTCATTTCTGTTGGTCGCGTCGATTCCACAGAAAACTTGTAGAAGAGGCACTTCTTGAGGGATTTTATTCCTTAAGTTTCTCCTCTTCTCTTTTGCTGTTGTGTATTATTTTTAGTAATCTGTCCAGACACCAGATGGCAGTTCCTTGTGGGCCTGATGTGAGGAGGCACTTGGTAATGTGGTTTAGAAGTCAGGAATGCTAGAACATCAAGATAGACTTCTGTCTCACCTCCATAATATCTAAAGATGATTCAAAAGAAAGAGAAGACATTACTTCTTTGAGGCTGTCAAAAGGGATGAGAAACTTATAGATATAATTAGAATTTGGAAATGTTTAAGATGTTATTTCAGTTAGGAAAAAAGCTTCCAGACATCAGTGATCATCAGATTTTTAAAGTCCACAATGGGGCGATGAATAAATATAAATCAAACATCACGGTTACAAAGTTTTGAGAATATGAACTTGCTAAAAATCAAGTAAAACAAGGAATAATACATCTAAAATTTGAACGCACAGTTTTTGCATATATTTGAGGAATATTCCAAGGTTTTAATGTTCACAGAAGCAGCTTCTATATTGCTACCATTCACATATCACTGCAGTTCAGAACTTTAATGTTTCGGCTTTACTCATGCACATCAGATTAAATCAAAACAGAATTTTACATACAATGTTCCAACTCTCTAAACCGGATGAATGTCTACAATGTTCCTATTAAATGTTCTCCTGAATGCAGATAACCCGTCATGTCTTCTTACTGTTGTTATGTAATGTTAGCATGGGAGGCAGGTGTGCTGTACCTGTGGTGATGCGATGCAAAGGAAGAGTCACATAGGTGAGATGAGAATACAGCAGGAAATAATCGTCTTTTCTGTTCAGCTTTAGCCAAGAACCCACCAGTGATCGACCAGTCCCGGACAGCGATCGGGAACGCAGGTTTGTTGTGTTGCACATGTCTGAGGGGGAGGAATTCAGTCCCTTCAACTTCACTTTGTTTAAAAAATAATGGGTGAAATAAATGTGTCACAAATGTAGCAAAAAGCAACCGTAAATGACCAGATCCTCTTGTCTTAACAGGTGGGCATCATGGGAACTACACTCCAATGGTTTGAGGTCCCACCTTATAGGTAGATCCTTAATGGAATAGTTCATGTGGTGTATGACTTTTCTATTCTGCTGAACACAAACAAAGATCTCAGCTCTGTAGGTCCATACAATCCAAGTGAATGGTGACCAACATTTTTAAGCAAAAAAACACATTAAGGCCGTGTTAAAGTACTCCAGAAGACATGGATTAAAACACTGTAGTCTTATGAAGTGATCGAATCGGGTTTGGATGAGAACAGACCAAATGATATCTCCTTTTTCACCGAACATCTTACCATTGCGGTCTCTAGCCACGATCATGAGATCAAGCTCGATTACACTTCTTGATGCATGTGTCAAGCACTAAATGGCTTGAAATTATGATTGCAAAGGAGACTGCTGATGTCAGAATTTATAGTGAAAGAGGAGTTATATTTTGGTCTGGTTTAATCCATGTCTTCTGAAGTGATCCAATAATTTTTGGGTGAAACACTTGAGTCTTGTGGATTACTTTTATGCTGCCTTTAAGTGCTTTTTGGAGCATCAAAGTTTTGGTCACCATTCACTTTCATTGTACTGACCTACAGAGCTGAGATATTCTTCTAAACATCTTTGTGTTCTGAAAAATAAAGAAAGTTATACATATCTAGGATGGAATGAGTAAATGAAGAGATCATTTTCATCTTTGGTTGAGCTATTCCTTTAAGGGTATCTTGGAGGGAAGTGTCTAAGTCACATCAGTTAAGCACTGGTTCAGTCCTCAGACCCTTCTCACTGTACACAACCTTGCTGCCACCTACCATCCAGTCACATGTGTTTCCTACCACTGCTACACCAATGACACCTTTCTGTACTTATTGTTCTCAATGGACAACCACACAATGGCTGCATGGATCTCAGCTGGCATAATGGGCACCTTTGCCTGGATGAAAGAATATCACCTCCACCTCATTTAACCAACATCAATGATAATACTATATAGCATTCTACAACATTAGACACTTCCTATCATGCTGCACAACTCATTGTCCAGGCTCTTGTCATCTCTAGACTGGACTACTGCAATGCTCTGAGCTGCCCTTCCTATATGTGCTTTCAAACTTCTGCAAATGATCCAGAACAAAAAAACCAAAGACAGCGCAGGTAGTTACAGGTATAGAACAGTCACTGGTTCAGCACCCTTTTACTTCCACTCACTTTGTCTAATTTTACACGCACAAAGCACACACGCACACACGCACGCACACACGCACACACACGCACGTCAAGTACGTTTCCATTATATTCCCATTTGCTTCCACTGACTTGCCTTGCTTTTATATTGAGCTGATAATACTGTGACAATTCATGTGTGTGTGTGTGTGTGTGTGTGTGCGCATGTTTTGTGTGGGTGCGTGTGGGTTTGCGTCAATACCTTCATCATCTTCCTCTCTAAAGAACTCCTCGCTGTCATTTGCAGAGTGTGATTTCTTCATCTCAGCGTTTCGGTTTCGGGGCACTTTGCGGCGCAGTGATGGTGAGAAGAAGGAGGGTCTGTTTCTCTCTGGGGTCGGGGGGGTGCTGAAAGATGTCACCTGTGAGGAAAACATCTGTATATTTTAATCTAAATTTATTTCAACTGAATGTTTCGAACTCAATACAAGTGAAACTCAATCAACAGAATTTGTGGCATAATGTCCATTACTGCAGAAATGAATTTTTATCATGTTGTGTAAAGAAAAGCTTCCAGAGGATTTAAAACACAACTGTGAGGCTCATTTATTTTGTTAAAACAAGAATTATTTAGAAAACCCTGCTCATTATTTGAGCTGTAAAATGTCTAATATCCATTTTGAGGTGGGACTCCTGTTCTAACAGACGAACTGGTTATGTGTTCCTGTAAACCAGCCGCAGCCCGTGCATTTCTAGGCCTTCAGTGCGGTTCAAGCCATTAAAAAAAAAACAGTATAACAATGAATAAGACGGCGTATGCCCATCATATATTATGTGGCAGTCAATTGACATTTTAAAACACGTCCACACAACAGTTGTCACACTTTGTTTGTAAGCATCGAGGAATAAATTCTGATGGGATAAACCTTAAATTTTTCATTTTGCTAATTCATTTCTAGATGAATTATGAGTGGAATGCGATTGAAATACAATGCATAAAGGTCAATGAGAATGAAAGGATGAAAAGATTTATTTATTAGGCATGTTACGTCAGCAGAGAAGACTTTGCTGGCCCTGAGAAATCGCCACGGCTGTAAACACATTATTGTTTTAACGGAAATTAGGCCACAAATGCTACTGATAGCACTTATATTGAAGAAGAAACTTTCGTTTTACAAGTTAAGACGTCAAGTGATTGTAATGAACTGAAGAATGGGGAACAGATCATAGGTTCTCCTGACCCTCTCGTGGAGTGGGGAATCTTGGTCTTCTTCAGTGCCACAGGGCGAGGTGTCTCCAGTGGGCACTCGACTCACAGCCATCTCAGCGTGACCTTTGCCCTGAGGACCTTTCATCCGCACAAACTCCATGTTGTTGTACTTGTAGAAGCCGAAAGACATGCGCTGCGCCATCTTAGCTGCCACGCTTACCTTAAAAGATACAAGTAGACACCATGACATAAAAACAAATGAGTTCTTTGGACCCGTCTCAGGACTGTAAAGGAAGTGTAATGGAATCGTACCCGGTTGTCATAGACTTTCTTGAGGGCTTCGTATCGGATGGACCCCTGGAAGATAACGCCCTGGAACGTGTTGCTCTTGTCACTGGCCACCAGCTCCACACAAACCATTTCACCTTCTCCAACAGTCATATCACTGAACACCTACCAAACACACACAACCACATTTCTTAGATTTAGATTAGGTCAGATGTCCATTAGAACCTCCTCAAATCCTGCTGGGACCAGGAACATATCAAATACCAAGATATTCTCAAATGCATGTTATTTTTTCAATTAAAATGTTCACTCAAATTGTTATGCTGATCAAATAATAATCAATTAAGTTGTGTTAAATATATTAAATTAGAAAAGATAACGGATGCATTTTGACTAATGCTCAGAGATGGGTTGTGATATTCATTCAAATATTGTGGCAGGGCAGAGGGTGGAGCCGGGTCGTAATTATACACACCCGGTCCCTTATCAGGCTAATCAAGCCTCTGAGAGGAATAAAGGCCGAGAGTGATACGTAGTAGAGTTCTCGGCACTACCGTCCAACCCAAGCTGCCTGGAAGCGGATGACGGATGCCGACCGCGAGGGGAGAAGGGGATCCTAACGACCACCTAGAGCGGTCAGGGCCGCTGCCAGGGGTGGAGGAGTCCCCTACCAGCCGGCGAAACGTGCCAGGGTCTGAGACTGATGACTACGAGCGTAGAAGGGCTCGCTGCCGACCGCCTGGAGCGGGAGAACTGCTGCCAGCGGGCGGGGGAGACCCCTTCTGTTCCCCAAGAATGTGGCGGGGCGTTCCGTCCGCAAGGGGCTGGAGGTCTGCCTCCGATCCGCCCGGAGACGCGTGCCTGACGTCCGTTAGAGGGTGGAGGAGTGGCCGAGGAACAAGCTACGGTGTATCGGAGAACTGGCGAGTAAGTGTTTTATCTCTCTCTCCTCTCTCTCTCTCACTGCCGCTCTGTGTTGGCCTTTTCCCTCTCATTTAAATTTTACAGTGTTTTTTGGGGGGGTACTACACTGTTACAGGAAGTACCCCTCCTATTTAATTATTTCTGTTTCCCTCCCCTTGTCCCCTCCCTCATCCAGGTAGACGGGGATGACCTGCCGGCAGACGGGGCAAAAGGCACGCCCCTCCCCAGGGAAAGGGGGGGGGGGGTGTACGTCATCCCGGGGCCTCTCCTGCCTGAGAGAACGAGGGAGGAATGTGGCAGGGTGGAGGGCGGGGCCGGCACGTGATTATACACACCCGGTCCCTTTTCAGACAAATTAAGCCTGCGGGAGAGAGATTGTTGGCGGTCCGGCGTGGTGCTGGCCACCCACCCCCTTGTGTACCGTTCCGGCCTTCATAGGTGCTCGCTAACAGCACTTGCCCCTACAGTCTGTTAAGGCTAAATGGGGGATCTTTGTCTTTGTGTGTGTTTGTCTTTTAAGTTTATCATTCAAAATATTTGTATCATCAAGCCTGTTCTCGCCGCCTCCTTTACATTGAACTTCCTTATGCAAACCACAAAAGATATTTGTAAAGAAGTAATTTGAAATGATATGAGGGTGAGCAAATCCTTTATTGTTTGTCAGGGTGGGTCAAGTGAACTAAATATTGAAAAGGTACTGATGGCCTCTGTTGCAGAGTGGTTCAGTGTAGGATTTTATCTAAAGATCGGAGAAAGAGCCAGACCTTCAAATGTACATATTGAAGTCTTAAAGATACAGTCTAAGTGAGGGTGGAAAATGGTCATGAAAAACTAAAATATTAGTTTTATGGCCACTTTAAGAGGTTTTAGTCTGTGCTTGTCTAGAAAAACCAAAAGTGAATGCACATAAACCCATCCAACCTGTCTGCACAAACATTTAATCAATGCTGACCTTTTCACGTCAAATATAGGTGTACTTCATTTGATTTCCTATTGCAAGAGGACAGATATTTGGGCACATGATTTATAGCTATGTTCTGGTCCCACTTTATATTAAGTGTCTTTAACTGCTATGTACCAACTACACGTTGTTCTGCAAAATCATCATAAGATTTACATTTGCTGCTACTGAGGCTGAAGTATGGGTGGTGTTAGGATTAGGGGGTAAGATAAACAGGGTAAATATACAGCTGTAAGTACTTTGGTTGTAATGTTTTGACCCATTATATTCACCCACAGGTGAAGTGAATAACATTGATCATCTCCTAATAAAGGCCTCATGTCATGGTCTGGGTAGTTTGGATGGTAAGTGAACAATCAGTTCTCGTAGTAAACATGTTGAATGCAGGAGAAAAGATCTGAGCGACTTTGACAAGGGTCAAATTGTTATAGTCAGAAGACCGGCTCAGAACATCTCTGAAACAGCAAGACTTGTGGGGTAGTCCCGGTCAGCAGTCGTGAGTACCTACTGACAGTGGTCCGAGGACGGACAAACCACAAACTGGTGATGGTGTTGGGCACCCAAGGTTCATCAGTGCACGAGGGCAATGAAAGCTATCCCGTCTGGTCTGAACAGACAGATGATCTACTGTGGCACAAGTCGGAATAATCGGAATATGTAATGAATACAGAAAGTTCGAAAGTTCTAACAAGTATGTATAAATATACAAATATAGATTCCAGGTTTTATTTATTTCCGCACAAGAAAACATGCAAGTATGAACAGCAGTAGCCAGAAAACACCTATTACAAGTTTTATCTGTGCCTGAGAAAAGCTTACTTCATTTGACCTTTGTAAAATAAATGGAAAACCTTAAATTGAATCAGACTTAGTCTGGCACAGGATGATGTAGAATTAACCCTGCCAGCAACATCCTCACACCAATCCTGGTCCAGACTAGTTCCATCTGACATTGATTGGTGGACTGAGAGGAAGGTGGCAGTACATGCGAAATAAACAAATTGTATTAAATGGACACCGAACCATGTTTCTGAATTATACACTTTTATATAAAGAAGGTTTCAGACAATTTTGGAAAAAAGGACAATAGGAGCAAGCAAAATTATAAACTTGAAATTAACGAAAAAAATTAGAATCTGAAACTTCCCAACAAGGTCAGAAAAAGATGCAAAACCCTTTCAACATAAAGATCTGAAAAGTTTGCTTACATTCTGTGGAAAAACAGATGCCTTGCAGAGTCAAGTATTGAGGGAACAAACATAGAGAGCCATGTTGTCCGAATGGTTTCCATATATTGAGAGTAGAAAGTACAACCATTTTTTGGGTGAATTTGAGTAGACAGAGGGGAACAAACCAAGGCAGAAAGTGAAGATGAAGAACAATACTGCACCTCTACCCTACACCAGTCTGTATCAGGACAAGTATACCAACAAGAAATTTTGCTAATATTAGCTGCCCAGTAATAAGGTCATCTGGAGGATGCATACTTCCAAACGAGACACAGTGCTTATCGTCATGATTAACACAAGGTAACGATTGGGGTAAATTCTGTCATGCGACACTATATTTTTGGTTTTCCATGACATTTGAAGTATCGACATAGAGTTTATGCGCTACAGTTAAACGGAAAAATATTATGTCGAAGCTTTCAGCAATAATTAGCATTTCCATCAGCTTTATTTTGATGCGGCAAAACTTTTTTCCCAAAAAATCCTTGGATGGAAACATAGTCAGTGACGGTTACCTCCTCGAAGTTGTCGATCATGAAGAATATGTTTGGGTAGCTCATTTTGGACTCTTCTCCTTTGCTGTCCATGGGGTGTTTGCTTGGAGAGGCAAAAACTTGCTGAAAAATAAAGTGTGAAGTGTTTCTGCATCAAACACAGCTACTCTAAAATCTGATGAGCCACATTCATTGCTGAGACACACACACACACACACACACACTAATCATAATTAACTATATTACTTGGAAAAATAATTAATTATTTATACCATTTACATTTTTATTGAAAATTGCCTGGGTTAACACCCTTTACCGTGGTAAAATCAGGTCTTTCATGCTAACGATAATCCAAAAGGTGGATCCATTAATATTTTATTCATTATATTTTTAGTCAAATTGTTTTAAAGGGATAGTGATAGAACTCACCATTTCTATGCACATAAAATGAGATAAATGTTCAGCCTCAGTCACTATTCACTTTCACTGCATATTTTCCATAAAATGAAAGTGAATGTTGACTGAGGCAGCCAGTTCCTATAACATCTCCTTTTGTATTCCACAGAAGCATGTCAAACTGGTTTGGAAAGACATATGGATGAGTAAATAATGAGAGAATTTGTATTTGGGGTGAACTATCCATTAAATATTAAAATATTAATAACAGTAAACGTGAATTGCGTGCACACTTCCCCTTCTTGAGCAACAGTGATAAATGGGAACTGTTGTGTTACCTGTGATTTCTTCTTGTGGATGTGAATGTCTCCTGCATCTGAGCGTGTGCAAACTGCGCATGTGACCACATAGTCCAGCTGGGAGAAAAAGACTTCATAAATACTACATACAAACTACGTCACAAAATATGTTAAAACCTCAATGATGCAGAAAGATAGTCTTGCACTGTATTTGTTTTCCGGTATAAACATCATAAGATATAAAGGCTATATACAGAGAATATACAGTATCTTTAATACTACTGAATGTTGTTTCGTTTGAACCATCTAAGCTCTGAGTTTTTAAAGATTTCTTGTTTCAGTGGCATACCCAAAATTAAAGGTGTATAACGTGGCATAAAAAGGGTGAACTGTTCAGTATTATATATTAAAAACAAATACTTTTCAATTTTTTTTAAATAATATATATTATGGAAAAACTCAGACTCTCAGGTTATGAAACTGCTGAAAAATCATAAGCTCCAAACTGCTTTTGTTTTATTCCCAATCATGTCACCCGTATCGGAGTAAAATTTTGAGTGGATAGGACAAAGCAAATCAAAAGTTATAGCATTACAACAATAATTTATCTGTCCAAAAGTCTCTTCAAACAAATAAACAATAGTTGAACATAAGAACTAATTACACAACAATGACTAAATGTATTTTCTCTCTACAAAGAGTTCCATTCTGTGTCATTTGAGTCATCATTGTGTCTGTGTCATGTACTTGGCTCCATCTCCTGGTGGCCATATGTAATAAAGAGTGAATGATCCTCTCTGCCTAGATTTGGATGACTTCCACCTCTGGCAGCAATCATCTAAATCCTAATGTGATTGGTTTAGTGTTCCAATGACGCTGTACAACATAGTACATCATTTCCGAAGTTATCTGATCCAGGAAAGATAACTTAATTTTAACCAGATAGCACATTATGTGCTATGTGCACAATGTGCTTTGTGTGGATTATCTAATAATCTATGCATCTGATTACATGTGAAGTACATGTGTTTGGGCTTGTTTTAAAGATAATCGCCTCCTCGAAGTAATGGTATGTGACATTTTATGTTCCGTTTATTTTTCTTGAAGTTATAAGCAAAAACGTGGCA
Source organism: Xyrauchen texanus (assembly GCF_025860055.1). Lineage (NCBI taxonomy): Eukaryota > Metazoa > Chordata > Actinopteri > Cypriniformes > Catostomidae > Xyrauchen > Xyrauchen texanus. The sequence continues at coordinate 875,526 of NC_068320.1, forward strand.
TACAAGCAACACTTGTTTACAAGTAACAAGTATGTCAACGATATATACTTAAATATTACTCGCTATATTTTTTCTGTGAGTAAAACATATTTTACTCTTTGAGAGCATTCCAACAACATATGAAACATGGCTATTTGATCAGTTTGATGTTTTTACTGATTACAATTAAATGTGCAGTTCAAAAATATTAATCGATCAAGGAATACTTCAGATTTGTCAGCAGATTTCAAAGCACTTGTTCAGCTTTGGTCATAATGCCTTCATGCATTAGAAAGTACAACTTCTAAGCTTTAGATGGATACCTATTTTGTGTTGGTCAAGTCTATAGCTATTAATCATTTTATAATATATTTTTTCTCTGCGGGCCCATCCTAGCTTCAAAAGTCAAGTAGACCGATCATCCACAACATTAAAACTACTAGCCTAATATTGTGTAGGTGCCCCTCGTGCCGCCAAAACAGAGCCAACCTGTATTCTTCTCATCACAATTGTACAGAGCGGTTATCTGAGTTACTGTAGACTTTATCAGTTCAAACCAGTCTGACCATTCTCTGTTGACCTCCCATCAACAAGAACTGCTCACTGAAAGTTTTTTGTTTTGGGCACAATTCTGAGTATATTTTAGAGACTGTTGTGTGTGAAAATCCCAGAAATACTCAAACCAGCCCGTCTGACACCAACAATCATCCATGCGATTATCTAATCAGCCAATCATATGGCAGCAATGCAGTGCATAAAATCATGCAGATATGGGTCAGGAGCTTCAGTTAATGTTCACATCAACTATCAGAATGGAGAAAAATGTCTCAGTGATTTGGAGCGTGGCATGATTGTTGGTGTCAGACGGGCTGGTTTGAGTATTTCTGGGATTTTCACACACAACAGTCTCTAGAATTTACTCAGCATTTCTGTGGATGGAAATGTCTTTTTGATGAGAGAGGTCAACAGAGAATGGTCAGACCGGTTTGAACTGATAAAGTCTACAGTAACTCAGATAACCGCTCTGTACAATTGTGATGAGAAGAATATCGTCTCAGAATAGCATTCTGGTTGGCGCTGTTTTGGCAGGATGAGGGGGACCTAAATAATATTAGGCAGGTGGTTTTAATGTTGGGCTGATCAGTGTATAAGCAAGTAAAAAAAGACAAAATACACATATTTTCGAGATACATTGTTAATATACTCTGAAAATAATTCTAAACGTAGTGTTGCTTCTCAATAAATCTTTCTTGTTTAAAGGATTTTTTGACATTTATACTGGAAAAATGCTGTTTTTTTTTTTCTTTTATTTAAAGCTGGCCAAAACTGCACCACCAAAATAATTTGTATAATGAAAGAACAGTGGTTCCCAAACCTTTTACAGTGGCGTAAGATAGGCCAGTATTGTGAGCCACTCTTCATCTGTGCAAGCAGTGACACAATTCAAAAGCATGGTTGATAAAAAAAAAAAAAAAAAAAAAAGTTCATCCCTCAATTCAAACAGTTGAGTTGGTACATTTCCCCTGGACAACCATCGCACGTCAGTATGGAGTAGCAGTGTGACGTGGTCGCTGCCCATTTCACTGCACAATGTCGTAAACAAACAGGAATTCAAGGGCCTTGCTTTAACAAAGTTAACAATTCTCACAGCACTGTCTAAAACTTCCTTCAGATGGTCAGGCATTCCCGTGGTGGCCAGCACCTCTCTGTGGATGCTGCAGTGTACCCAAGCCGCACAGGGCGCAACTGCTTGCACGTGTTTTACCACTCCACTACGCTTCCCTGTTATGGCTTTCACTCCATCAGTACAGATGCCCACAGTTTGTCCACTAAAGTCCATAGTTACAAAGCTAAGACATTAAAAATGTCCTCCCCAATTGCCCTGCCTTCCAACGGTCTGCAGAAAAGTACATCTTCCATAATTGAACCTTCATGAACGTACCTGACATATACCAGCAGTTAAGCTAAACCAGCTACATCAGTTCATTTTTTACAATATGTAAAGAGTTGAATTCACTGACTTCTATGCGAATCAATAGCGGTTTTAAAACTACTTCTGCCATATCAGTGATTTGATGTAAAACAGTGCTGTCTGACCATGGCATCATTATGAGAGAGCACTTTTGCACATATAACACACTGTGGCTGGGGATTTTCTTCACTGAAAATGTATGTAAAGCCCAAAGAAATATATTTCTCATCATATCTGCCCCTCTATGATGGTCTTTCTGCAAATTGCTGGTGAATATGAGGTGGCATTTTATCTTTGGATACGTCGCTGTGTGTATCAGTATGAACTGGGCTAGTAGCAGTGGGTGCACTCGCGCTTGCTACTGATGCGCTGTTAGAGGGACCTGGGGTACTGCTGTCAGAGGACTGTGGATCAGCAGCGAGGTTCTTTCTGTGGTTGCAGGCCGAATTCTTTGTAGACATTTATCCATTTTAATCTTACTAGCCATTACTTTGCTTCATCACATAGCTGTGTGCGGCCGATAAATGACATGCAGTAAGATGCGCACTTACGCATGATGCTTGAGTGGATGCAGTTTGGACAACAAAAGATGGGGTAATTTGATTGGATGTCATGTATTTGACCTTAACGCCATTACCATTTTGCTGTTTGTACACTAGAGGAGGCTCAAATTTATTTTTTGCCTTTGAGAAATACATGAACTTGATTTGAACGTTTTAGAGTGAGGTGGAATTAAATGAATGGTAAATCTCAGCATTTATTCATGTACCCCCTCTGTCCCCCATTGCTTACTCCCATGGGAACGCATACCCCAGTTTGGGAACCACTGGCTTCAATAAATGTTTGCACATTACATGTAAACATACCTGTCAACATTTGGGTACCAAAATCCTGGAGACCTCCGAGGGGGAGGGGTCTTTGGCGTGGGCATTGTCGATATGGCTATGAGATATGAAATGTAATTCTTCCGTCCAGCTGTTAAATTTACATGTATATTTAGTTTTTTTATCGCCAGAGTACCACATGAGTATTCTCCTCCGATCTATCAATGATGCTTGATTCAACTTCTTGTGTCTACACCCTGTGCAGATATCAACAGAGCAACTGGGATGTAGGTTGCCAGGTTGAGGTCACAAATGGGTTGAAATTTGAATGATGTGTCGACTGTGCGAGTAGGATGCGTTTGATACAAGATCTGGCAACTGGACAACCTTGGAATAATATATTGATGTGATTACTCATATAATATGGTTTGGGCCATACAAATTACGGGAGTTTACTGGGAGAACTAACAAAACCGTGAGATGGGTGTGAAATACGGGAGACTACCAGGAAAAACTGGAATGTTGACAGGTATGTATGTAAATCTCTTGAACGTGTCTGCTCATTAAATTTGAAGTTGAAGTTACTTTCTGCAGGATAAGGTTGAGATACACGCTCTCCTCCCAGTCAATATCGGGATCACCCAGTCCAGGAAGCTTTTTTGAATCTCGTCTGTAAACTTCAACCTCCACCTAAACAAACAGAACAGTCAAAGCTGACTAATATACATGCATCAATGTCATGCTCACTTTCACAATCTCCATTTCTCAACCTGAGATAAGGGCCTAGATTTTTCTGTCAGCATTTTCATTCATCTCAATGGCAGTTCTTTTGGCTGGTGTGAGTACATGGGCACTCTGGCCAATTTTTGTTTAATTTAGCTTATCATCTGACCTGTAAATGTCATGTGACTAATCACTCAGGATTAGATATTAAATTAGATAGGATAATATTAGACACATAATATAATATTAGATACATAATATAATGTATAATATTGGATTACAATGCAATTTAACACAATGTACACTACCAATCAAACGTTTGGACACAGCTGAATTATTTAAAAACCCAATGATCTAAGTGTTTATGCTTAAATGTTAGGACTAACATACCTAGATAATGTGACTGCAGCTCGGCTTAATATTGTGTGCATGTTAAATATGATGCCCATAATAATGTATTATGGACATGACAATTACAGGCGCTTTAAATCAGATCATAAGGATATCAATGGGAGAATCAAACATTTTGGATGGTTTAGGTTGTTTATCCATGCCCATTTTTGTCACGTCCATACCTCCAGTACATTTCTCATATCCCCCAAAAAACTTGTCAAGACTGAAACTGTTCTGATATCAGGACTTGTATCTTCAAGAGTTTTTGATATACAAAGAGTTTGATAAACTGGTAATTAGTGGTGGTGGCGGCGTCGTGGGCTAAAGCACATAACTGTTAATCAGAAGGTTGCTGGTTTGAACCCCACAGCCACCACCATTGTGTCCTTGAGTAAGACACTTAACTCCAGATTGCTCCGGGGGGATTGTCCCTGTTATAAGTGCACTGTAAGTCGCTTTGGATAAAAGCGTCTGCCAAATGCATAAATATAAATGTAATTAGAAGGGTATAACAGGGCTAAAAGCACCCCTTACATTTATTTTTCATTTTTTCTTCTTGGTAAGTGCATCAAGACTAAAAAAAATAAATACATTCTTCTTTACTGAATACTGATGGAGCAGCATAATTTGTCTGAAAAGAGTTATCTGAGTTACTGTAGACTTTATCAGTTCAAACCAGTCTGACCATTCTCTGTTGACCTCCCATCAACAAGTGTTTCATACACAGAACTGTCGCTCACTGGATGTTTTTGGCACCATTCTGAGTAAATTCTAGAGACTGTTGTGTGTGAAAATCCCAGAAATACTCAAACCAGCCCGTCTGACACCAACAATAGTCAGCCAATAGTGTTGGAAATTTCTCGAATCTCTACAATTTACTCATCAACAAGGTGTTTCCATCCACAGAACTGCTGAGAGGTCAACAGAGAATGGTCAGACTGGTTTGAACTGCTAAAGTCTACAGTAACTCAGATAACCGCTCTGTACAATTGTGGTGAGAAGAATATCGTAATGCTGTTCTGAGATACGGGTTGATGCAGTTTTGGCAGCACGAGGGGACCTACTCAATATTAGGCAGGTGGTTTTAATGTTGTGGCTGATCGGTATATATATATATATGTGTATATATATATATATATATATAGTGTATATATATATATATATATATATATATATATATATATATATATATATATATATATATATATATATATATATACATATACACAGTGCATCCAGAAATTATTCAGACCCCTTAATTTGTTTCACATTTTGTTATGTTGCAGCCTTATGCTAAAATACTTGAAATTATTTATATTTTTCACATCAATCTACACCATACTAGGGATGTGCCCGAAACCAAACACCTTATTCGGAAAGGCACGAATAATGACTTCATACATCATAAAACGACATTGAAAAATGTACATTTTGAATTCATGAATCTGTGCAGCCAATATTTCTAATGTGTAAACCTTATGAATGAAAATGCACACGTTGTGTTTTCAGATCAGATGGCCGCTCCATTTGCGGTCTCTGTTAATGTATCACACGATTCACACGTGATACTCACGTATTTAAATAAAGCCTAAACATGAGCGCGATGTTAAATTGCTGACCTGAAGTGATCTATATAATCTATTCAGAATATTCTTGCTCATGTAAAACAAAGTCACTGAAACTTGCTGTTTTTTTTCTTGTTCCTCTTTAAACTGTGCTAAATTTGAGAAAGTTAAGTGTTCTTGAGCTCTGAAAAGGTGCTGTATAATTGTATCTATTTTTTAGGATTTTATAACATTAATTTTAACATTCCCTTACATTTGGATGGAATCTGAAATCTTAGAGAGTAAAGATAATCAACAATTGGATATATTGGCTGAAAGAAAATAGGAGAAACTGAAATTACATCCATAATAAAAGTAACAAATATTATAAGAAAAAAAGGACAGAAAAGACATAAATTGTGGTAACAATACAATATGTTGCAAAATAAAGTTAGCTTTTACAGTAATACAGCCTTTTATGTAATTCAATAAACAATATAGTTGTAAATGTATTACTCAGCCGGTAGATTGGGTACCATGTCCGCCTTTCAGTTTTAGCTTCTTATATCACCTTTTTAACATCACCTTCCTTCTCTTCTTCCCTTCTCTCCTCAACTACAGCCGTGGCCAGAAGTATTGGCAGTGACATAAATGTTGTTTAACAAAGTTTGCTGCTTCAGTATTTTTTCCCCACATGTTTCTATGGTATTCTGGAAAACAATGATAAGAGTTTCATGAGTTTTAAAGGCTTTTATTTGCAAAAACATTCAATATATGCAAGGAGTCAATATTTACAGCATTGACCCTTGTTCTTCATAACCTCTGCAATTCACTCTGGCATGCTGGATATCAGCTTCTGGGCCAAAACCTGACTGATGGTGATCCATTCTTGCCTTATTAGTGCTCGGAGTTCATCACAATTTGTGGGCTTCTGTTTGTCCACTCGCCTTTTGAGGATTGACCACAGGTTCTCTATGGGATTAAGATCCGGGAAGTTGCCTGGCCACGGATCCAAAATCTCAATGTAATGATATCTGAGCCACTTCATTATTACTCTTGCCCTTGTGACATGGTGCCCCATCATGCTGGAAAATGCACGGATCATCACCAAATTGCTCCTGGATCGTTGGGACAAATTGCTCTTGCAGGATGTTTTAATACCATTCTTTATTCATGGCAGTGGTTTTGGGCAAAATTGTGAGAGTGCCCACTCCCTTGGATGAAAAGCAACCCCACACATGGATGGTCTCAGGATGCTTCACTGTTGGCACAACACAGGACTCATGGTAGAGTTCACTTTTTCTTCTCCGGACTATCGATATTCCAGATGTATCAAACAGTCGGAAGGGGGCTTCATCAGAGAAAATAACTTTGCTGTCCAATCCTTGTACTTCCTGCAGAATTTCTTGGAGATAAGTGGCTTCTTCGCTGCCCTTCTTGACACCAGGCCATTGTCCAAAAGTCTTCGCCTCACAGTGCATGCAGATGCCCTCACACCAACCTGCTGCCAATATTGAGCTCTGCACTGGTGGTGACACGATTCTGTATCTGACTCCTCAGGAGGAGACGGTCCTGACGCTTGCTGGACACTCTGGGATGTCCTGAAGCCTTCTTCACTGCAGTTGAACCTCTCTCCTTGAAGTTCTTGATGATCTGGTAAATGGTTCTCAGGTGCAATATTCTTTGCAGCAATTTCCTTGCATGTGAGGCCATTTTGATGCAATGTGATGATGGCTGCACGTCTTTCTTTAGAGGTAACCATTGCGAACAAGAATACAATGATTGGAAGCACTTTTTCCCTCCTTTTATAGCAATCAGTCTGCTCTTATAATCCAATCAGAATGATCGAGTGATGTCACCTGACTAGTGCTCGTTCACACTTTCACAGGTGCTGCTGATATGATTAGTGAAATTATGTTAGCTGGTCATTTTGTGCCAGGGCCAAAAATTTCATTCATTATTACTTTCGTAATCCTATTTCTCAAGATTTCCCAACTCTTCTTAATTATCATAATTTCTACTAGGTCTGATCTTAGTGGATCATTTTCCCATAACTTGACAAATTTCTCAGACTGTAACCGAAGATTCATTGTTAAACTCTCCATCATGTAGATTTCGTACACTATTCCCAGCCAATCATTAATTTCCGATATTTCAGGTTGAAACCATTTTCTGGTTTTAGCTTTTTGCAAGCTATCAACAGAATCCTCATCAAATATTTATCAGATTTGTCTTCTAATTTAGGATTTGTAAGACCAATGTATAGAGTTAAAAACTAAATTGATGGGTACCTTGAATATACTCTCTAAACTCTAATGGATTTCTTGCCAATTTTTCTGAACTTTAGAGCATTCCCAGAATATATGGCTATGATTGGCTTCATTCGAGCTGCACATTCTCCAGCAGATTGCGTTTTTGCTTTGATATCTCTTCTGCTCAGGTGAGGAAAAATCTAGTCATATTTTTCAAACCAAATTCTCTCCAGGTTGAGAAATGTGTCGTCTTCCACTGTGATTTAAGAATACTTTTCCAATCTTCCTCTAGGATTTCAAGATATTATTAGTTTTTTACTACATAGTGTATTTTCTAATTTACTGTCTTGAAGACTTTTATAGAATTTTGTAATGATTTTAGTCATGTCACCCACTTTATACATTGAAATAAACATTGTAAGAAAACAATTGTTTACCTTTTCATTATAGTCCCTAATAATATTATTAATTTTATGTCTTATTTATAAGTACCTATAAAAATCTTGATTACATAACAAGTATTCTCGTTTGAGTGTCTCGAAATCCAACACTTTTCCTTTATGTAAAAGTACAGTATGCTGTGAGACCTCATTTAGTCCAAATTTTAAAGCTACCATCTATAGTATTTGGAGCAAATGTTGAATCGTAAACGGGCCATCTCAATATTGATACCAATTCTATCAAATTATTTTTTTTATTTATATCTTGCCAAATCTTTTCTAAGTTACTAGTACACAGATTGAATTACTATATATGTATATATATATATTTTGGTCAAACGATCATCTGCCATTATAGATTGTATTGGAGGTCTTCTTAAGGTTAGCATTTTCTATTTCTTTCCATCTGGCTTTAAAATCTGGATTGCATAGACATAATAAAGACCGTAATTGGGCCGCACGATAATAATCCTCTAAACATGGCAAGGCAAAGCCACCTTTTTAAATTTAACATTATTTTTATTGCATCTATTATTATTTAACTAAATAATGGTGTCCTATCGTAAATATTCTTGATAGACATATGGGACTTTCACCTGTTTCTAGGCTATATTGATTTATTATATTTATTTTAATGCTTTCATTTGTATTTATTATTTACTGCAAAATGTGTGCTTGACATTTCACATTTTGCTTGAAACCTGTTGAAATTCCTTTTCAGACAGATATTAATATCAGAAATACCAGGAGAAACCAAAGTTAACAACATATTCCACAGTTAATGTGTCCAACAAATTCAGCTTCATCTGATAAGAAAAACATTATTAAATAATAATTTAATTAAATAATAATAATAATAATGATTTTTATTATTATGAAAAGGCATTCAAAAGGCATATTTTATTAATAGAAACTATAAACATAAGAGTAACATTTAAAAATGGTTGTTTCACTTTTCAGAGATTTTCAGTTGGGTTTAAGTCCGGGCTTTGGCTGGGCCACTCATAGCCCTTTTCCACCGACATGGTTTGGGTACGGGTTTCTGGGCTGGTGCAAATTCTCGAACTGTTCCGCACATTTCCACTGCAGAAAACGCCGTTCTGGGGCTGAAAACCTGGTTCTGCACCGGCCCCAAAAGCTTGCTGGTCTCTAAGCAGGAAACTATTACATTAGGGGATGGAGGGCGGGCTAATGTTTTGTCACCATGGTGAAGTTTTCCCAAACAAATACAGTAGTTACCGTCTGCAGCAAGGAGTACTTCTTCGCTCTATAACAACAAGAAAAACCCCACAAAATTATCAGACATCAAAAGCGTTCAGGTAACTACTTGCGATATGGTATTTAAGAAGATCCGAGATAAACTAGATAGCTCACACACGAACAAAAAGATACAGCAAGAAATGATGCGCGCCGCCTTCAATCAGACAATTGACCATAAGTAGGACATAACAAACAGTGGATGGAGCAACAATGTTTTGGACTAAGACACCGACCAGTCTACTAACCAACGGGCATTGAATTCAGCCAGAAACACTCATGATACACAGTGAATCGCTGGTGTCCTCTGCAGCTCATCTTAGTAAGTTGTTATATTTGCCAACTTTGTTAGCTTTCTTACACTGTTGTCATCTTGTTTTTTGCATTGTTTTGTTCTGTAAGGGGATTTTTGACAAGCTACTCACAAAGTTTGGAAGATTGCAGCCATCTGTTAAGTAAAACGGTGGGATTCTCAATCAATATTATTATATGCTATGGCAAAAATCCAAATACAACATCTGCTAAACCAATGTTAATAATGATTCCACTGTAACAGTTTACAGAACTTAGCAAGTTAAGCCATAGTTCATACAATATAATGTAATTACCTCTTGTCTTTAGCATAGATGTCGTCTCTGACAATCTTCTTGAGCAATGTAATAACGATGGATTGCATTCATTTGTATGTTTAAATATGTCCTCAAAAACAAGAGTAAAAACGATATACAAACACACTGAGATGCGGCATGTTTGATTATGTTTGAGGTAGTCACATGAAAACTAATCGTAGACAGTAACCCGTTACATCACTGATCGCTTTCATGTCATTGGAAAAACGCGGCCGGTTTACGATAGCTCCAGATTGTCCCGGTCGTGAATCAGGAGAGCACAGGATCGGCACGAGAACATCGCAATTTCAGTGGAAAAGGGCAAACAAGGGCATTCACGGAGTTAAGCCATAAGACACTCTTGTGTAGGGTTGTAACGGTGTACCGGTTTCACGGTATACCATGGTATGAAAATTGATGGTTATCATACCATGTACATTTGCGTATCTGCGGTATTGAGAAAAAAATGCAACCGGACGGAGAATCTCACATGCATGTACGCATCTCCATTTCTTCTCGACTGCCTGTCAGACTCGTCAACTTACGCCACACACACACACATGCAGCGGAGAAAATGTCAGAGAGAAGCGAGGCGAGGGGGTCTGACATGAGTGTGTGTGTGAGTTAAAGCAGTGTTTCTCAACTGGTGGGTTGCAGGTCTATTCGGACTGGGTCGCGGACAAAAGGGAAAAAAATGTCATGGTTCTCCCATTGAAGATATTTCGGCAGCTGTCCAAGTAATAGTCTATTTAGGACTGCCGAGGCAGATTTAATGAGAATCTCGCAATCAGCTAAAGGCTTCTCATCTGCACTTTCGCATGAGTGTAACAGAACAAGCTCGCAATCATGATCTGCTCTTCTCTCTGACACGTGCGTGCAACAACCGGGCTTCTTTCGATATTGCGGAGCACAGACCTCAAAACTGATCTGACCAATTTCAATTCTAGTGAGACTTTTATAGTTTAAAGCATTACAGAGGAAGTCAAACAGTAACAGCCCTGACATGCCAAACAGCTCTGAGGAGGAAAAGAGCAACACTGTGCTGTGTGCCAAAAAATAAAATAATGACACATCACCTTTACAAAATTGTTATTTATCCAGAATATATGTTATGCAACCGTTATATTTTCACAAAATGTTATAGTTTCATATGAAATAATCTAAAGGTAGAATCTATTAGACCATTTTATATCAACAGTGGCAGTTTTAGTTAAAGTTTCAAGATCTGATAAAAGGGGGGAGAGACAACTTCCTGTTGCTTTTAATGTTGACATCAACAACAAAAATAATGTCACTTGATGCATGTCCTTGTACTGGAAAACCATGAACAAAACTATACAACATAAAAGGAAATGTGACCCAGGATACATTAAATACAGGTTATGTTTAATCTATGACAGGTCGACACTTGATTTAGAATGTAAAATCTGTCCTGAAGCAAAACCAGTTGAGAACACTGAGGTAAAGGTACAGACAGGAGCAGTCTGGCCTCACAGTCACGCACCTACAGTATATTCATGTTATAGTTACATGATATTTTATATCATGTTTATAAATCTGTTTATTATTATAATTCTGTTAGCTTTATTACTTATTTTCAAAAGGGAAACTTTTATTTTTTACACATACTTGAATTTCAAATGGTTTCAAGTTGCAATTATAAATGTAGCTGCAAGCAGCGATGATGGTCCCAAGCACCATTTTGCAAAACTCACAAATAATCATTATATACCCATTTAACTGTGTTAATTACATTTGAAATGCAATTACATGTAAATATTTTAGTGCATAATAACGGAATATGCAGTTAGCAACCAAAAAAATTAAAAAATGCACAACAAATAGCATACATTTAAGTGAAAGCTGTGGGTATGGTTCATTATTTGTGTTTTATAAATTTCTGCCTCAGAGAATGCAACAAAACTCGTCTAGGCCTTCAGTGCGATTCATGCCATTAAGAAAACACTTCTTAACGAATAAGATGACGCATGCCCATCATATATTACGTGGCAGTCAACTAATACCAAATGTCATTTTAAAAACATGTTAAAAACGTGTTATTTTGCTAGCCATCTAAAACAGATCTTTAACTTTATCTGTCGTTCTCTTGATAATCATAGTTCCCTGAAGAACGTAGTTACACATACTTAGAACTAGATCTGCACAATTAATCGAAAACAAAATCGTGATTACCATTACGGCTGCCACAATTATGTAATCATGAAAACTGACGATTACGGTGTTCAATTTAAGTCAGCTTCTGTTGCATCAATGGTTTGTATTTACAGCGTGTTTCTGCAGCGGTTGAGAATTCTAACCAATAACTAACATCTCCGTTGAGCAATGAAAAGGCAATGGCCAATCAGAGCCACTTAGATTAGCCCTCCGTCCTATCAGTAATGCCAACTGATCCTAATGAGCAAGTTATAACCCATCTGAATGCCCAGATGCTTGCTTTATGTTCTAGTTCTAATATTGAAGAAACATCGCCTGACACTTGAAAAGAAGCTGTAGAACAAGAGTGAAAAACACTTTGGAATTATTTTGGATTCATTGCATATTACACCGCTCGCTTTGAACGTAGATGTTAAATACACTGCAAATGAGCAACACACGCTCCCGTTCCAATCAAGCCACAGACGCGGTGTAAATAATTGATTTATTATACTGATTAGACAGCTTTGCTTTTAATGAGATCATTCATGAGATGGCAGAACATTGTGCGGAGCGTCACTGACCTCGTGTCGAAATGCAGATCTCAAACCGTGAGTGACCGCAGTCATTGTAATGGGAGAGTTTCTGTGTACAATTTATTAAAAATGTCATTAGTTTTGTTTTGACATGTTAATAAGTAGGCCAATGTGAATTTGATTTGTACAAAATAGCAATTACAACACACTGGGTTAGACATGGGGTTTCTAGTATTTTTACATTTCAGTTTATTTATATAAAAATTATGAAATATGCTTATTAACATTACCTCAAAACATGTGAATATGCACAAAAAGGAATTATGACATTTAATGCATTGCCATGGCAACAGTATTTAAGATATCAAGAATCCCTTCAGAATTTTAAATCTTCACTCTCTTGACATTATTCAATTTTTGGAAGCAATTCAGGTTAACATAATAAGGATATTGCAAAGTCTGTTAAAATGACACATTTCCTTCTGCCAGTTGATGGCACTATGACTGTGACCTACAATAGTCACATTAATATTATCCTCCACAACTTTACCACGCTCTAATGGCCAGCGACTCTGATTTGTGGGCAAAAATAATTTTCAAGCATGTTATGCACCCCACAATTACTGAAAACCTTGGAATTAATAATAAATATAGCTGCAAGCAGCCAATTATCAGCTCCATGAGCAGCAAAAGAAGCTTTGTGACATTTTTGGTTAGAGTCCAAACAACAGTGTATGATGACTTAGAAAAAGTTTATTTAAAAAATAACTAAAATAGCTACTTCTTAGAATTTTTGTCCAAAATGTGGTGCTGTTCTGAAAATGCTCAGGTAGTATCTGGGCATGATGGTTATCATGCAGGAAAGTGGTCAAGAGTTATAAGCCAAAATAGCCATTTTTCTATCTCCTGGCCAGTAGGGGGCAGTGTGCTTTACCAAAACGCTGAAGGTAACCTCAGGGCCTAATGGTGATGACACGTACCAAGTTTCGTCCCAATCCCTCAAAGCGTTGTGGAGATACAGATTCAAGTAAAATTTTACACGTTCTTCGTCGAATTTGTTGAAGCACCATTCGAAACAGTACGATTTATCATAATTCTTGGAACATTTTTTGTCGTGAGTGCCTCTAGATTATGTAGGTAAATTTTTGTGCACATCGGACAAACAGTCTAGGAGAAGTTAGAAAAAGTAAGTTTTCAAAACATTTAAAAATGGCGGACAGGTAGTTTGCTCGATCATAACATAATTGGTATCATTGTTCTTGGTATGAACCACGGAATCCAGCAAGACCAGTCTCATTTGGGATGAAACGATTAGTCAACGTTATCGACAACGTCGACAATAAAAAATTGTCGACACAAATTTTCGTTTTCGAATAGTCGTTTGATCTCATTTAATGTAACAAGAGATCACATTAAACTCTAATGATGAGAGCAGCACTGCAGCTCGCACCTGACTTTGCACCTGAAGGATCACACAACTCAGTCCAGACGCACTCTAAACTTTCTAAACAGCTTCAGGTGATGTAGATTTCCAAGTATGAGGGAACTATAATGCAAAAATACAAAATAAGTAAATACAGATGCACTCTCGTTGTGGAATAAGTGGAGCGTCTTTAAAGGAGACACCCCGATGTTAAATCTTAAATGCAGTTATATTTAATACATTATAGCTTTATTAAAGTTCAAATAATACGGAAGCATGTCATGTAAATAACTACAAACTCAGAAACTGGCTTTTCTCTGTGCGGTCAGTGCCTCTACACAAGTTGAGCGAATGTCCCGATCTAAGGAGGAGAGATTGTAACTGCACCGGCTGATGCACACTCTGTCACGGGATGCTCATCCCTCGAGCGCACACGCTTAATGCAGCTAGATTATAATGTAATGCTTGTGATTTATTGAATCATAATATATTTCACTGTGCATTTGTTAACATGAAGAACATTGTCAATACGCAGCTTTATTAATACGAGAGAGTTTGTTTTATTGTGAGTTAAAGATGGATTGAAGTGAACAGAAAAGGTAAGGGAGGTAGTCTTCAACCCATTATACACGGCAACAAAACACGTTTTTTCTTTGTTTTTGTTTTGGCTTGTTTTCCCATATAACTATGTAAAACTCTTAAAATAACATAAAACATTTTAGCAACTGTACTGCAGAAGAACAAATTTTTTTTGTGGAGAATTTATTGAAATATTTTAAAATATACAAAAAGAAAAAAGATGTATATAAGATATTTAGGCTTGCTTTTAGAGAACAGATCTTGAATATAAGTATATTAGGCCTATGTCTTTACTGCACTTACAGAAGTATAACCAAGTAAAAAATACACTTATATTTAAGACACATTCTCTTAAAGCAAGTCTAAATATCTTATATGTTGTTTCTCAAGTAAATCTATCTTGTTAATGATTTTTAGACATTTTTAAATGGAAAACAAGACAAAAACACTTGATAACAACAGGATTTTTGCAGTGAATTTCTACTGAATTAAACTTAAAAGTATTTTCCTTTAATTCAGTGAATGTCATTTAGAGGTATTTTTAAAAGATGATTTTGTCCTCTTTATTGTAAGTCTCTACTTTCTTCGAAGGCTGAGGAAAGCACATCTTCCACCCCCCAACCTCACTACATTCTATAGAGGGACTATTGAGAGCATCCTGAGCAGATGCATCACTGCCTGGTTTGGGACTTGCACCGTTTCGGACCGCAAAGCCCTGCAGAGGATAGTGAGGACAGCTGAGAAGATCATTGGGGTCTCTCTTCCCTCCATCAAAGACATTTACAAAAAACACTGTATCCATAAAGCAACCAGCATTGTGGACTGACCCCACACACCCCTCACACAAACTCTTTACCCTCCTCCCGTCTGGCAAGAGGTACCGAAGCATTCGGGCCATCACGGCCAGACTGTGTAACAGCTTCTTCCCCAAGCCATCAGACTTCTCAATACTCAGAGACTGGTTTGACACACACACGTGTCCTGAGTTGCACTTTAATAACTGTCACTTTATAACTGTCTGCTACCTCAATAACTGCTATGTGCATAGAACATTATCTCATAGTATGTTATGTTTACATTTTTAGAAACTGTCATCTTTTTGCACTACTGAGTACTGGTCGGCGCTGCACTGTCTATTGTCCTGTTCATTGTCAGTAATTTGTTGTACTGTCCTGTACTTTTTGCACATGTTTGCACGTGCACTTTATATAGGTATATATAGGTAGTTTATATAGGTATTTTATTTCGTTGTGTAGTCTCATGTGGTCCTATGTTGGTCCTTTGTTGTTTTTATGTAGCACCATGGTCCTGGAGGAACGTTGTCTTGTTTTGCTGTGTACTGTACTAACTGTATATGGTTGAAACGACAATAAAAACCACTTGACTTGTAAGCATATTTAATCCAACCTTTTAAGTCAGGACACAAGCAGAATAAAAGAGCTAATGATTAATCGCTGCAATAATCGTTCTAATGATTGTTAGATTAATTGATTATCAAAATAATCATTAGTTGTAGCCCTACATGACAGTAGGCAAAAGGAGACAATAGCTATTAGCATTTTGAAAAATAGCATTATAATTTTTGGCCGCAAGATGGCGCTGTCCTGAAACATTTTGATTCCCTTCAGAGCATGGTGCCAAAGACACATACTGAGTTCCGTAACGTTACGCCAAGTTGTTTGTAAAATACAGCATTTTATGTATAAATTCAAAATGGCCGACGTCCAAAATGGCAGAAAAATTTATTTTTCATATCGTTGGACAATTTTATGACAAATTGTTCAGAAGTTATAAGTAAAAAAGTGCTTTTTCATATCTCGTGATCACTAGGTGGAACAGTTCCGTAGTAGACATCACTCTCTGTGTTTACATGAATACCTCTCCAAGACGGGCATTTTGGAGGATTTTGAAATGTATTTTACCGTTCAGGCACGCATTAGCACAAGCATTTTCGGAAAACATGTTCAGCACACACACACACATCTCCTGTCAACCAAACAGTGCAGCTGTTACTATGTATAAAATGACCTGTATAAAATGACGTGCTCTGGATTATGAACTTGAAAAGATTATGAAAAGAATATGATCTAACAAGTGAGGTCTAGGCTATCACAAATATAGCTGATTATTGTTTCCTTATTGATGTTTTAATCAGTCTGCTTAAGTAGAATTCTCTTTCACTTGTACCTTCAAACATTCACTTGTCCCACGCATATATCTATATAGGGTTTATATAGAGCCCTGATTAAATATTATATTCAGCATTCTCTGATAACAATTGTCTCTTCTGCAGTTTAGCTCATAAAGTAAATGTACATTGTTTTAAAGGAGTTTTAGATAACAAGTAAAAAAAGACTAATCAAACATTTATTTTGTTCTAGTGTATAATGGGCCAAGTCTACACTCTCACTTTTATGTTCACTTCTATCTTTAACTTTCTCTTCTTAACAGAGCTGTGTATTGTCAATTTTCTTCATGATAAGATGCACAGTGAACATGACAATATATTATAATTCACTACATCGTGAACCATCACGTTACAATCTAGCTGCAGCAAACGCACACAAGTCACAAACGTCCACGCGCTAGTGTGTGCATCAGCCGGGAGAACATTCAATTTCTTCCCCAGTCAATTCACGCAACTCATAGACACACAGAGAAATGCCAGTTTCTGAGTTTATTTTAATAACCCACTTCCTTATTATTTGAACTTTAATAAAGGATGCTTTATAGATATAACGCCGGGGTGTTTCATTGCCAAACGGAAGGTGGCACAATAATCGTTTTAACTCGATTATCTTGTTTTCATAATTGTTGGAAGCCAAAATCGTAACTGAAAATAAATGAGATGAATTGCCAGCCCTATTGTATATACACCGATCAGCCAAAACATTAAAACCACCTGCCTAATACGAGGCCCCCCTCATGCCGCCAAATCAGCGCCAACCCGCATCTCAGAACAGCATTCAGAGATGATATTCTTCTCACCACAATTGTACAGAGCAGTTATCTGAGTTACTGTAGATTTTGGCATTGGGTGGCCCATTTTATCCTACTTTCTATGAAAGGTTGGTTGAGAGATTGTCTGGAGCGTGCAGAGTGGTTCTCTAGGCAGAGGATAAGATTATAAAATAGTTTATTAAAATAAGATTCATTTGAAAGAACCACAGAAACTCAGATTAACAGATCTAAAGTTGACTCCAAGCACAGTTTGAAAGAAAGGCTATGATATTTAGAAGCAACAGCACTCTTGGTTGGCCAGTCCAAGACGGAGCAATTTTCTAATTGCTACATGCATCTGGATGACTATGTACACCAGCCATCACCAGGAAAAACCCTGTGTGAAATTTCTGGAGCCATTGACACCATACTTTTGTAAATGGCACTTTACAGGTTCATCATACCTTTTTTCCTTCTGTGTTGTCGGCACTGACATAAGAGAGCTTGCGTCTCACATAGAAGATCATATCATCCTGACGCGGCGACAATTTCTCCATGAAGTATGTGGAGAACATCCATGTCCAGAACACTATCCGGTCATCCTTAAAACACCCTAAAAAAACAAAACAAGAGTTTGTAGATTGTAGTTCTGAAGATTCTGAAAATTAACATCACCAAGGCTGAAAACCAATATAAATAAAAGTTCTGTATATAAAGACACAATTTATCCTATTTAGTGTTAATAAATGTCTCTGGTCTTATTGAGCATGATTCATCAGTGCACTTTCATTCTTTCTTCAAACTACAATAACTTTCTCTGCTTCTGAAACAACTATTTTTTTCTGCTGATAGACCATGCAGGCATGGAAAAAGAATAATTACCCAATAATACAACAGCCCACTGTAACGCAGTTCAATGGAAAGGAGGCGGCGAGAACCGGCCTGGCGATATAAATAATATTTTAATGATAAACTTAAACAAAAGACAACAACACATACACACGATGGTCAGCTGGCCGTAAATTATCTCTCTCTCTCACACCACCGTCCGCAATCAGCCTTTACCCCTCTCGGAGGCTTAATTTGTCTGAAAAGGGACCGGGTGTGTATAATCACCACTCGGCCCCGCCCTCCGCCCTGCCACATTCCTCCCTCGTTCTCTCAGGTCGGGGAGCCCCCGGCATGACGCACACCCCCCCCCCCACCTTCCCTGGTGGATGGTGTGCCCCAAGCCCCGTCTGCCGGCAGGTCATCCCCATCTACCTGGATGAGGGAGGGGACAAGGGGAGGGAAACAGAAATAATTAAAATGGGGGTGTACTTCCTGTAACAGTGTAGTACCCCCCAAAAAAACACTGTAAAATTTAAATGAGAGGGAAAAGGCCAACACAGAGCGGCAGTGAGAGAGAGAGATGAAAAAAAAAAAAAACACTTACACGCCAGTTCTCCGATACGCAGTAGCTTGTTCCTCAGCCACTCCTCCACCCTACTACGACGTATCCTCCTCCTTCCCGGGTTTTGGCATCAGTGTAATGCAGTTCAATGGAAAGGAGGCGGCGAGAACCGTCTTGACAATATAAATTATATTTTAATTATAAACTTAAACAAAAGACAAACACACACGATGGACATGTCCGTAAATGATCTCTCTCTCCTGCACCATCTTCCGCAGTCGGCCTTTATCCCTCTCGGAGGCTTCATTAGCATGATAAGGGACCGGGTGTGTATAATCACGACCCGGCCCCGCCCTCTGCCCTGCCACACCCACATTTCACAATCAAATCAAAACCCAATGGATAAAAGTGCACACCTATATTATTTCCTGATGAATATTCTCTTTCACTCGTGAATATACTATATCATTAAAATGAAATGCGCTGTGAATTATGTTTCATATTGTTTTCATAAGTCACTTTATAAGGTCCAAAAAGTACTTTCAAAGAAAAGAAGCAGATGATATGAGATGTATTGTTTACGTAGTTATTTCCTGTTATAATAACCATTTCACAGTACAAAAAAAAAAACAACAATTATTCCTAAGAAAGCATATTTACATTTATGCATTTGGCAGACGCTTTTATCCAAAGTGACTTACAGTGCACTTATTACAGGGACAATCGCCCCGGAGCAACCTGGAGTTAAGTGTCTTGCTCAAGGGCCCAACAGTGGCATCTTGGTGGTGCAGGGGCTTGAACCCCCTGCTGCATAGTGGCACAAATGTGGCTTTAAACACATCTAGTTTTGCTTTGCCAATATTGAATGTAAAGACAAATAGTATAACTGAAGTTCAGATGTTTCAGTTTTGTTCCTTCAATACAATACATAACAATAAACAAGAAATAGTAACAAGAGTCATACAATCTATGTAGTGAATCTACATTAAGTCAATAATTCAGAAATAGTGTAGTGTAAGGAGTATACAGACCACTTGTAGAAAAAAATAATCTGAGAAATAGTAATGCTGTATCTAAAGAAGCAAAAAAGATGATTCCAGATTTTATTTCTGATTTGCAATTGTCATTGAATCAAAAGATTACAGACTTTCCCAGTCAAGTCGGTGGAGCTGTAATTGACTTTAAATAACTGTCTGAGGATGTTACAGAGATGTGCACAGGCCTTAAAATGAAACCCCAACCTGTACCCGGGACCGTGTGACCCGACCCGAACACTACAGTCAGATTTGAAGCCTGAACCCTACCTGAACCCAAAACCATTCACTCTTTTCTCCCCTTTTCCCCCCAATTTGGAATGGCCAATTTCCAATGAGCTCCAAGTCCTCATGGCGGCGTAATGACTCGCCTCAATCCGGGTGGCAGAGGGCGAATCTCAGTTGCCTCCGCATCTGAGACAGTCAATCCGCGCATCTTCTCACGTGACTTGATGAGCGCGTTATCGCAGAGACGTAGCGTGTGTGGAGGTTCACCCTATTCTCCGCAGCATCAACAAGAGCTAGAACCACATTATAGTGACCACAAGGAGGTTACCCCATGTGACTCTTCCCTCCGTAGCAGGCAAATTTGGTTGCTTAGGAGACCTGGCTGGAGTCACTCAGCCGCCCTGGATTCAAACTCACGACTCCAGCAGTGGTAGTCATCATCAGTACTCGCTGAGCTGCCCAGGCCCCGTGTTACGAGCCTTTAATAATAAACAATTCTGTTCTAATTTTGTGAAATTAATCAGATGTCATCATCTCTGGCGTGGATGACAAGGACAGACAATAAAATGACTAGTTTGTAGTCTAGTCTCTCACTTTAATGAAAATATAAAAATAATGTGAATGTAAAAATGATATGCTGTCGTTATGCTTCAAAACAAACAGATGAGCTTTTAACGTTCGTATCCAAGTGCACTTGATTGATAAACTCTTTTGGTCAACATTTTGGTAAAAGATCCCTCAGACACCACTGCAGTTCTGTATAGACTATTTTGACAGTTTAGGATTTTTTTCTTCTTCTTTTCGTTGGCCAACTTCAAAATGTAAAAAAGTGTGCAATGTGAATGTATATAATGATAAATATTGATATCGAGCGATGTGACAAATATTTTTGGCATACTGCCCAGCCCTAGTGGATGATCTTTTACTTCCATTATTTTAAATGTAGCAAAAAGAGGAATGATCATATGACACCTTTATCACATCCTCATTGAGAAAGAGAACAATGCTGCTGTTCTGTTAAACATTATAAAGAGAAATCCTAATGTCTCCTGTCAGCATCAGTAACTATACCAAATCTTCTTGATAGCCCTGGAACAGACCAAATTTAAGAAAATATGAAAAAAAGAGTGGCCAGGATAGAGAAAAATATACGTATTTATTTTTAGGACGTTTCAGGCAACCAGAGATGACCCTTTAGAGTTTGCCACCTAAAGGAATAATATCATATAGTGCAGAAAGAGCCTTATAGCACACTTCCAACCAAAACGTTCATCTAATCACTTACTAGGCCTTGCTGTGTTAATAGATAGTCTACAGCAATCTTTACATGTGGTATCAATGAGTGTTGCCAACCAGCATGACTTTTAACACTTACTGTTTACATGATCTTTCGTGGATTACTGTGCACTATGTCTATAACATTGTGAGGCTGACATCTGTCACTCCATACAGTAAAAAGGAGAGGAGGATGAACAATGTATATTTGAATCTGTATTCCACTACAGATGACAGAATACATGCTGTAGTTTGTAACATATTCCATTAGATTACTCAAGGTCAGTAACGTATTCTAAATACTCTGGATTACTTCTTCAGCACTGGCAGATTTTTTCACTTGTTTTGACTATAACATCTCTGTCAGTACAGTAAGACAAAATACACATTAAAAATACATTCTGTGAAAAACCCAAATACCTTATGCAGTGTTGTTTCTAAAACAAGATCAATCAAAGTGATATAAAAATATGGTGGTGTCTGGTATCATGTGCATGTAAAATGTCTAGAAATAGCATTTTAAAGCTGACAGTTTACACAAGGTTTATTTCTATTTCTTCTGCTCCAAACTTACTTCAAACGTACTTATCTCTCATATGAATAAACACATCATAAGAAAGTGTTTCACCGCTGTTCAAATGCACTTTGTATCTCATCATTTATATGTAGAAATGTTTTACATCTGAAAGGAGGAAATATTAAATGAAACAAATGACAATAAAAATGCTAAGTATTCTCTTCAGTA
The DNA here is from genome assembly GCF_025860055.1 of Xyrauchen texanus. NCBI lineage: Eukaryota > Metazoa > Chordata > Actinopteri > Cypriniformes > Catostomidae > Xyrauchen > Xyrauchen texanus. Next base: position 897,825 of record NC_068320.1, read on the forward strand.
CTGAAAATACTTTTTGAATGTAACCGTATTCTAAATACCAATGATTTATTGTAACTGTAGTGGAATACAGTTACTTATATTTTGTATTTTAAATATGTAATCCCGTTACATGCATTCCATTACTCCCCAACCGTGGATATACAAAGGGTACACCACCAACCTGGCACATGAGCCTGCTGTGGAAATGTCACTATTTGAGTCAGAGTAACTTGCCACGTACTGTTATTTACAAAGATATATAGATTTAGGCAATATTGTACTTTGCATATGCACGAGATCTGTAAAGTGTGATCTCATTTTCAACATGTTTTTACTTGTAATTGATATTGATCATTAACAAGATAGATAGACAAACAGAAAATAAGTCAAAAATAACTTTGAAATGAAGATAGTACTTTGACGTCACACTAGCAAAAGAGTGGCTGCGCGACAAACATGCGCTTCAGCGGAAACAAAAGCAGCTGATCACGACCTATATTAGCGTCTGATCCCAGTCATACATTCATATTATGATGACATGCGTATGGCGTTTATGACGCCCAGAACTAGTCACTCGTGTATTGATTTAACAGATTTCTACTTCTGATGTAATGTGGCAGATGTACTGACCCAGTCCACTCAAGTCCTGTCTGATGTTCAGGCGGCTCCGCTCGTCAGCAATGGCTTTCAGCATGTGCTGCAGGGACTGATCCGGTTCGGCGGGACCCGGTAAAGCGGCCATAATAAGCGCGCTGATGTCACATCTCATAAATGTGATACAAGCACTTTAACACAGAAGAGCCGAAAACAACAGCAGCGCTCTTCACTTCCGTCAGCTAGAAATGCGCCGGGAACACCCCGTGCGCTCCCGGTGACGTCACACCACAGGCTATTTAAAGGGGACGCATCAACATAATTTCCAAACTCATGGGTCTGGCTGCAGACATGCAGATGCACTCTCACACATGCGCATTGAGATGCAGACGTCGTTAACGCACTGGTTTGGGCATGCGCCCATCACATTGATCTCCACGACTGTACAGGAATTATTGCCGTATGTATGATTTTTGTTTTGTTGTTATTTATTTACACAAGGATATGTTAAAGTAACACACTGGCACAGGCACATTTATTAAAATGAGTCTTTTTGAAGAGCTTTTACTGTAAAATCAAATGCAACAGCTGTTTAATCTTGATTGTCAACATCTAGCTGTTTTGTTTAATTATTTTTCTGATTTGAATACTGTGTTTATAATTTATAGATACAAGATTATGCAGATGCCATTTGGCCTGCAGAACAGAGGCCCATTACCATTACCCTACTTGAAATGCAATGGAAACACACCTGCAGATGTGCATACCATCAAATGTACAACCCTGACCTCCTTCATCCCCAGTGGTTCCATGGTCATTGGTTATCACACCTGCACTGGCTCCACAATCCTCCCCATCCACACCAGGCTTGGCTCCGTCCCCATCCACACCTGCACTGGCTCTGTCCACACATGAACTGGCTCCATCCACAACCACACATGCTCAGTCTTCATTTACTGCCTCCAAGAATCAAACAGAGAGTAAATGTCACACTGTTTAGTGGTTATGCTAAAGAAGTATTTGGACACATTAAAAGGAAACATACTGATCATTCAAAAGATATAACAATGCAATCACATCTGTCCACTGTGTGTACTGACTCATCAAACAGAGTGTCAGCTGTTCAGAGGAGTGGCCGTGGTTTTTCTGTATCGGTGCATTTGCAAAGAAAGACATCATTACGTCAGGTGTGAGTTGGAGGAGTGCTGGCAATACAAGCTGCTTTCTTACTGGAAACGAAGCCACGTGCAATCATCTCCAAATTCACTGATTGCCAGAACTCCTCAATGTCTACTTCCCCCTTGAGTAAGTAAGATTTTCCAGAAAATCTGGGAGGCATCAGGTGAGATGAATTGATTTAATAGATTATTACATAATGTTATTTACATTTACGCATTTGGCAGACACTTTTATCCAAAGCAACTTACAGTGCAATTATTACAGGGACAATCCCCCCAGAGCAACCTGGAGTTAAGTGTCTTACTCAAGGACACAATGGTGGTGACTGTGGGGTTAGAACCTGTGACCTGATTAACCTGATTAACCTTCTGATTAACAGCCCTGTGCTTTAGCCACTACACCACCACTCTACTTGTTCTCAAATGTTTTAAATGTATTTTCCAGGTGGGAGGTCTGATGTCTTATTTTAGTTTAATTTGAGGGCAGAGAGTCCCAGGGGTTTTGCTGACTTGTTTTTTTCATGGCAACAGTTTCCTAACGTGAGTATATGTGACTTTGCGCGAGGCTTGGCCACACACGCCAATGTCCGTGTACCTTCATCACTTCCGTTTCAACCGTATGAAGGAAGACTGGCAGACTCAACACCAGAAAACATCGTTAAAGCAAAGCAGGGCAAGCTCAATGTATCCCTTCCTTGGTTGATCGAGAAGACTGATAATCTGAACTCAAAAGCCCATCCGATCACTGGATCATCTGAACACTGTCTTGTATGACAAACTACACGAATCCAACACAAAAGACCCACAGGATGTTCTCTGATGAATCAGTCTGGTCTCAGAACAACAGGGTTTGCTGAATAGTCAAATTGCTGAGCATTTTTTTGCAAGCTTGCGAAAAAACAACTACTTTCTCAATAACATGGCTTCTTCAACACATATTTTCATGCTGCGCAACATTATTCATCACAAAAACACATCAACAAACAGGAAGCTTTTGGAGGTGTAGCTACAGCTTGGTCACAGACCTCACAGCATAGCAAATGTGATCCTGTCTGACTTTGGACCTTTATGTTTTCTGTATTTCTGTCTGTTCTAATCGCTGCTATTGTTAATAATCTTACACTACTAATCTTGTTTTTTTTCCTCTTCTGTCTTTCCCAGCCCCACATTCCAGTGACAAGTACAATTCTTCTGGCTTGTCTTTAGGACCTGAGCATGAATCAACATTCAAACAACATTCATACCACACAATTGAGGACACTGGTAAGGAGATGTTTTCTTTTTTGTTTTTAAATGTTATTATTTTTTTTTTAAATTCCTGCTAATACTTTTTTTGTTTGCCTTAAAATGTGCAGAAGAGTGTGGACCTCAATGTGAAGAAGTCACAAATAGCAAAAACGTTGCTGCCTGCCAAGCATGATGGTCTTTAAGATACCATTTAGCTCAAAATGAACTGGTTAGTTTCATAAAATCAACAATACAACTACTTAAGTTTGTGTTTAACCTTGGCTTTGTGTTTTTATTAGCTCAACTACGTACTGGACATTGAGAGCCCAGGGAATGAGCTGATTGAAATGCATGCCTGACCCGTGCAAACCTTTGGGTCTTGGGCTTGAACAGAGTCATGGAGGCAACTGTGAGATATTGACTTTTACATTTATGATATATATATCATTTTTATATTAGTTGTCATAACTGGTTCCTCATTTTAAATATTATGTGTTTCTCTAGATTGGAAATAGTTGTTTTCAGTTGATCGAGAGTCAAACCTTCTGCATACATATCCTTATACAGCCTTACATTTTGGCACCGCAATTGTTATTGATTTATTTGTCCTCCGCATACTTGACAGGGATATTGCATATAGGATAATGCCTGGAAAACGGACCGAAAAGACAGGCCTTGATTTGCATAAAAAATCAAGTAAGGTAAAAAAAACTAAATTTGAACCATTATATTTATAAATATTTTGTCATTCTTATGTGAAAATGCACTCATGCCTTTCTTTCATTATATATAAGGGTTTACCAAGACAACCGTATGGAAATGACTGTGGTATATTTCTGTTAAGATGTACTATATATTCGTGGTTTATTAATACTCTGTTTTTGCCATATTTTGATGTGTTTTTCATTTCTAGTCTGCATTGTACATGGTGCTGGATGCCCAATTTGACTACACAATTGTGAGTATTAGTAATTAAAACTTTGGACTGATAGGTACAGAATTGTTTGTTTTTTGCCATTAAATACTTGGCTTTAATGAGATAGAATATACAACTGTTACATAATACATTTTTATCACCGTTCTCCAGCCATGGAAAAATGTTTGCCCACTACACTGAGGAGTCCAAAGTCTTCCTGAGAGGTGATCTTCAGCCTGTATTTAGATTGAGAAAAAGGAGGTTTGAAGAAATCTCTCAGGTAAAAGCATATTCTTGATAATATGCCATTTTTGACCATCTGCTTAACAAGCTTATGCTGCATTTTCTACTAACAGGAAGAGACTTTCCATCACAGGCAGGTATCACCATCACAGGTAAATGTACAGTGTAATACTCAGAAATGTAATTTAAAAAGGCAGTAATAAAGGTAACAGGCTCAAACTGAATAATCATATTTGTTTTATAGGCAGATGAAACAAATAGTTTGTTCCTGCAGCCTGCACTGGAGAAGGCAGTGGTTCAGTCTCCACAAAAAGTGGGTTTTGTTTGAGAGGTAGCAACATCAGGCCAAAGTAATAGTTTATTTTTTTTATTTTTTATTTTTAACATTTGAGATATTACATTTGTTTTCATTTTAGTTTAGATTTTAGTTTAACTTTTTTTATTTATCTTCTTTTGTATTGTGTTTTTCTTAGGTCTGTGTCATGATGGACCTAAAGACTGCCAGTCAGGTGTGTGTGGAGCACTCTAATGACCTCATTGGGTCAGTTCAGCTGCCTCGGATTCTTTGTATGGAGGATGAAGTTGCAGAGGTGCTGGACAGGTTCTTTATTGCAGAGTTCATGGATCATGATTGTAGAGTATGAACGGAGAATCATGATTCTGAATGCAATGCACACATTCTTGCAGATGGTCATAAAACCCCCACACATCCTCGTGCCTTCTAAAACCCCCTTCTGAGATGGGAAAGGAATGTGAGACTTTGAATGGCACAATGTGTTCCTAACATTTAAAACCCAGAAGGGCTTAATTTTAAGGAAATATGTTTTATCCCTGTATGCTTGTGTATTTTTGTTGTTAGATCAAACTAGTTAAAATTGTAAGTTGTGTAGTTAAACTCTGACGGCTTAAATAAACAGCCTAAGTATCTATATTCACCTTTTAATTGCACCAAATACACGCTTCTTGGTATCAAATTAAACCTTACGACTTGTCCTAGCTGAATATAAATATAAGGTTACATTAAAATGTATTCTGCTATGTGTTACCATCTTTTGAGTGATTCAACCCAAAATCCTGACCTGGTCGTAAATCATGCAAATGACTAGCCGTGACAAGACAAAGGGAACCATCTCGCGCCCAAAACGGAGGCGTCCCATTGGGCCATTCCTCCCAAAGGAGGCGTGACCTCCCTACCTTAAAAGTCAGCATCCGGCATTGAATTGTCCTCTTACTCTCTTGTCCTGTGTTCTCTGATCTCTCTCTCCAAGCTCTCTTGCTTTTTCTTTGTGTTACTTTCGTCAGACATGTCTTTTGTTTTATTTGGCGTTTATCTCAGTCTTTTATTTGTCTTCAGACAAAGCTCAACACTCTACGTTTTTGGAGCAGTCCGATATCCTCCGGGTGAAAGGACTCTCTCTCAGTTTCAACCATTACTCCTAAGATGCTTTGAACTCCCCGCGAGTGATCCACGCTCGGGGAGCACCAACAGAAATCCTCCATCTCACGGACGCCACGAGGACACGATAAACACGCAGTCTTGTTCAGCGACACAAAGGTCCATTGTGCAAGTATTATTTCATCTAAATTCCAATGCGTTAAAGTGTGTAACTCCTTGATGGCTGTGAAGGTTTAACGAATTGTAACAAGTTTGCTATATCATAATCTCTTTATTTTCCTCACTGTTTTGCTTTGTTTGTTTCATGTTATATGTTAAATGTTTGTTTGTTAAGTTTGTGATATATCCTAGTTCCTTGTATTAAACCCAATTATACGCTTGATTGTCTGTGTTTGTTGGTCATAAAACAAAGCCTCTTCATGTGCGATCTAAAGCTACGAGCTGATATTATCAAAGTAAGTTAACGTGCTTTGATTAAGTAAGCTTATACTAAGAATAAACCTTCTGGAGAATTGATCACGAGTATTTAGCAAAGCGGTTCGCTGGACGAACTGGTTAGTTGCGATACGGGTCAATTCCCTTAAGGTGTTCTGAAAATTAATATAGCCTGTCTGCATATGATGTATATTCCTAATTAATTATAATTCGTTGTGTTTAATTATCTATATATATTTGAAGCAGACTCTTGGACTATATAAGCCCTTTTTGGGGCAATTTGTATGTATTGTTATCTAGTTCAAACCGTATGATTAATCATTGATTACGATCATTAAAATTAATTGTACATTCCCCAAACCTGAACCTAGATACCCTGCATGATGCTGTAGAGCCATTGATGTTTGTTTTTACATTTATGCAGGACATGCAGACATTTCTGAAGCATGTTGTTGACCAAATGAAGCTGAGGATCAACTGCCGAACAGAACAAATTGAGTAATTGTAATAATAGTCCCTTTAATTTATTTTGTGTTGGTTTATCATGTATGTATTATGTTAAATAGTCCACATTGTTTCATAGTGGTGTTATAGAAGTGCCATGTTTTGTTTTATTTTTATTATTTACTAAAGTCATAACAATCAACAACTGTCTTGTGTTTCTTTGAAATACTGGTGTGGTAATCGTGTCCTCATATTAATGTACTGAACCTGACAGCAGCAGAGCTCATGCTTTAATGCTGTGTTAAGCAATCAGTGATTTAAAAACAAGTTATTGTAAAGTGATACATGTGGTCTACAGTGAAACAATATACACCGGTGCAATTTCAATGACATTAAACAACTTAAATACACATTACCCGCATAACAATTTATCTTAAACTGAGGAATATAAAATAGGAATGTATACAAGAAAATGTGAATGTTAATTTGCAGCAGACATGAATTACGCATTTATTTTGTCAATATTGCATGATTTTTATTCGCACATCCTTTCACAAAGACACATTACACACCGTGTCCTGTCAGATCTTTGATCTGCATAGTAATCGGATCTTATTAGAGTAGACGGTCACAGTGTCCGTGAACTATGATTTGTATAAAATCCTGTCCCACCAGTCCCGATGATAATATTAAAAAGTCGTAAGCTCCACCCCAAATACGTGGTGTTTAAAAACCCACTGTCATTTTCAGATCAATTTTAAGGCAGCTCTAACAGAAATGTCTTCTCGGCTGTGCCTTCAGTTTATTTGTAAACAGTAACTTAATCTATTTTCGATTTGCGACAGCCTGTTTCCGGTTTCAACATACCGATGAGTATATGACGTCACAGCAAAGAGTGCACGCGTGACTGATGTCTGAGAGTGCATGTCAGTGCGCATGCGTGAGTCTAAGGCTGCATGTCCGAAAGTGCATCTGCATTGCCCTGTCCCAAATGGCGCACTTCATGCGGACTTTCGGTCTCGTGGACTTAAATTAGCGTGCTCGCTGAGTCTACGAGTCCGTAGGCCGTCCCATTTAGCATTTTAACGCTCTGAATTGTGCTCAGCAGCGCCCCCTTTGTACTCTTGAAGCAGTCTTCCGCGAAGCCCGCATAGATCCAGGCTTCACGCACTTCAAGTACCCAGGAGTCCTTGCGAAAGGCCAATCAGACAACTGGTGTGAAGAGCGCTTTCGCTCACGGGCACAGACAATTGATAACATGGCTGAGAAGAAAATATTTAAGTGTAAGTATCATTATGGTTTTTATGACTGTGTACATTTTACCAGTTGTTACCTACAGTTTATACAAACATTATGGTCATCGACCAGTGGTTGATGTCTCAAACATAGTAATAGCGCGCTGAATAATAGGCTGATCGCATAACGATTCATTATATAGAACCGAATGGCAGGGCTTTACTGAGTCATATGTAAGTGAAGTATGGATATTTAAACCTGTAAATTAAAAACGACATAAAAAAAACAAGGTACACATAAAAAATATAAAATACATTATATATATATATATATATATATATATATATATATATATATATATATATATATATAAGAAAAAGAAAATTAAACAGTAAATCAAATAATAATGACTTAATGCATTAACGACTTTTGACAAGTTATATGTTTATCTACAAAGTCAGTAACATTTACTTGCTTACCTTTCCTCCGTGCATAACATCAGCATTTGTATGCATGAAAAATAATCTTGTCTTCTACGACGACGGAGCGTATAAATGTGATTTCTCTGCATGGCAAGCCATCTCGCAACACAATAGTAAATAAAAACAACAACAATAGGCAGCATATTTCCCCGAACCGAACCTGCAGCTCCTGTCCAACAATAACCACGCTTCACGATCGAGTCTGTCCCAAAAATACTTCTCAATGCGCCCTTGTGGACTTGCGCGAGGGGCCCTATAAGTCTGCACTACATGACGTCACCGAAGTGTGGACTCTGAGGAAGTCCACAAGTCCGGAGTGTGCCATTTGGGACAGGGTCTGCAGCCAGACTCTATTGAACTCCGTGGATGTTCTGGCTTGGTTTCAAAGGAGATTAAATGCACATTATACCTTAATCGTTGGTCCGTTTCTCTTCTTCCTTTCTCTTTTTTGAAATTGAAATGCTGATGGTTTTGATATTTTAATTTATACAGATTTTTATCACATCCAAGTGTGTGTGTGTGTGTGAGAGAGAGAGAGAGAGGTTTTTGTCAATATATATATATATATAATGTCATTTATTGTTTTATTTAAGAAAAATTACAATAGATGTATTTAGGAGTGGGAGCGCAATTAATTTTGTGATTAAAGTGACATGCACACAATTAATTTTTTACTATTTATTTATTTATTTATTTTTTGGAGGGGTGGGCGCAATGCGCGAGACAGGGAATGGTAGTTGAGTGTGTATGTGAGTTTTTTGACCAGGCAGTGTAATAGGCACAGCATCTTCATTTTAATCATGCAACAGGCTTTGCAAGAGGGGTGTCCCGGAGGAGAACACCAAAATGGAGGAAGATAAGTCATGTTTTATGGACTTTATGGAAATGATCGATGGATTTACTGTACTATTCCCCGGCAAAACATGTGTTTAAAGTTAATTCATCATCTCTGTGTGTGTTTCAGTGACAGTTATTGGTGTGTGGCAACAGTAGTTTAAATATAGCATTTTATGTTATATACACATCCACATATTCATCAGTAGGACAATATAGAAGCTGTTTAATCGATGTGCAGGTAAATGTTAGACGTGTTTCTATTGTTGTTATGCTTGTGCCGCATATAAACTTAATTAGTCACTTTTGCGGTATTTCTGCATGAACGTCTCGGTTACGTACGTAACCTCGGTTCCCTGAGACGAAGGGAACGAGACATTGCATTTACTAACGCATATGGGGGGAGCCTTCATACACGACCTATTTGAAACCTCTCTACAATAACGGCAATATTCTAATATTGGCTGTGGTGTTTGAGCCAGCCTGTTTTGGCGCAAAACTGACCGCTCGTTTCGGCGCGAACTGACCGCTATAAAACAGGTGCACAGACACCATTTCCTCAGAATTTCTGACTGAGAACAAGGAGCGCATCGCTCGTGCCTCAAGAACTCTGAGTCTTGTGGTGCGGCTAGCGTTAACAATGTCTTCTTCCCTTCCTCTCAGGGAACCGAGGTTACGTACGTAACCGAGACGTTCCCTTACGACTTCAGTCCACTTGACACTGCATTTACTAATGCATATGGGGAACAGAATCCCATCCCATCACACCGCACTACACGACATAACTTCCTAGAGAGGAAACATGGCGGCGCAGTCTTATGGGACGGCGACCGACATGTGTATGCCGCAGTGAGTGATCCTCATGATGGCCAGGAGGAGAGCACTCATAATGAATATATGAGCTATAGCCATATAGTATGAATTACTCCTTATGAACCCGGCCGGGAAGGGAGTTTATTTATAATGAAGTGCTTGTGATTTATGGAATTATAACAGCTTGAATGCAGGAGATTGTGTAAATGATGCGGAGCCGTACTTAAAAAGGGGGCATAAGTATATAGATATATATATGGCCAATGAATAGCAAGTGCTCTAAACAGAGAGGACTTGTGAAGAAAGAGATGTTACTGCTGCAAAACATATATCTTGTAAGGAGACACCATTCGTCCATGCCCATGAGGAGGCCATGCCTGTAGTTGAGTGTGCTTTAACACCAACTGGGCAAGTCTGACCCTGCGATTTGTAAACCAGGGTAATTGCATCGACAATCCAGTGAGAAAGTCTTTGCTTGGAGATGGACATTCCTTTTGTGCGTCCTCCATAGCATATAAAGAACTGATCAGACAGTCTGAACTGGCAAGTACGCTCAACGTATGTATGTAGTGCCCGCACAGGGCATAACAAATGCAATGATTGTTCCTGAAGTCAGCAGTTATCAATGATTTCCTGTTTTAAACTATTTCTAACAGAACTGTAACTGGAATGGAATGACTTTAAAGGAACATTATTCTGTTGTCCAATCAAATGTCGTGTTTCTATGTTTCCACATTACCCATTTGGATGATTTTAAGCCACAAAATGGTTTCAGAACCTACACTAGGCTTGATAGCACAGTCTGAGGCAAACAAATGCAAATAAGGTGTATGATGTATTTGTATGATGCTGCATAGTGAATTGTTAATTGCCCAGGGACACTTGTAGTGAACAGTTTACAATTGAAAAGTGAAATTGTTTCCCCTAAGGGTCCCATAAAACAGGTTTTGTTCTGAATAAGCAGATGTGATATATTCACAATCAACAACCAAACAAGATGTATTGAGGGAACTTTTTATTTTATTTATGTATGCTCATATTTTGTAATAAACATTGTTCATATTTTAAAGACATTCTAAAAGTCAATTTTCAGCAAATTTAAATTTGGTAAGAGAACACAGATTCGTGGAAGCCCTTCCATCTTTGCTATGATTAATCAGGTGACAGGTCCCAGCCAACATGTCCAAGTGGGCCCCACATGGGATTTAAGTGGGTTATATGGGCGTCATCTGGGCATGGGGTAAGAGTGGGCTGAATGTGGGCCCCAGCTTGGTTAAGTTGCGGGCCCCAGTTAGGCTGCCCAATATTGTTTTTTGAGGGTCCTGTTTGGGTCCCATTTGGGCTATTGTCTAAATACAAAATTATTTCATTGCTTGTTGTATTTGTAGTTGATTTCATTTAATAGGTAACAACTATGATTGTATAAAATATAAAATGCTGATTCAATTGATTCATTTTCAATTAATAGATTAACTTATGGTTAAAAGAATATTACATCAATTCTGTGCGTTTTTAAATAGTTTTGTGTGCACTGTGTGTATCAGTATGTGTATACGTGTGTTCATGTTTGAATTTATTTATTGATATCTTCCCAAAAGGTGCTGCTCAAAAACAATATTTTTCTTATTTAAATAAATCACACAGCACAACAAAAGCACATGCATCATGCAGTCCCCTCCTCCACAAGCTTTGACGATTGATGTGCGTCAGTGTGCCTCGTCCCTATTAGGCAGGTGGGTTTAATGTTGTGGCTGATAGTGATAGGTGTATGTTAAAGGTGCTCTCAGTGGGTATTTTTTATACAAAAAGAGTAGAACAGTATTATTGAAAATATGTTTTAAAAAGATGTACACTTACATTAGATGATGACTCTAGTCATATCTTAAAGGGATAGTTCACCCAAAAACGAAAGTTCTGTCATCATTTACTCACCAGATGTGTATGACTTTCTTTCATCCGCAGAACACTAATGAAGATTTTTAGAAGAATATCTCCACTCTTTTGGTCCATACAATGCAGGTCAACAACAGGCCTCAAACAATAAGGTCAGATTTTACCATGAAGACTGAATCAGAGCGCAGGTGTCTCAACATTCAAAAGTCATTTTTAACTTGACATGGTGTTTAAAATGTGCCGGTCCTGTGTGAGATGCTGAAGAAACCGTGAGAAGCAGTGCAACATTCAAAGACATTCGTCCAGCATGTCTTTACATAGAAAAACATTTGCAGGTGTCTGTGAGTGAGAGTGTGATCGCGAAACAAGTTTAGTAAGCCTGTTTATTCTTTCATTACAAACCCGAACCCAGCCAGAAACCCGTCAGGTTCTCGTGTTCCAGACCTCTACATCAGGGCCCAAAACTTTTGAAGCTTGTGTTCAGAGATGATATGATAGTTGTGGGTGAGAAACTGATCAATATTTAAGTCGTTTTTTTTGTTTTTCTACTTTCAAACAGCCCTCTTAAGTGCTCTTCTCTCCTAAGAGTTCTTTTGTTTTTGGTAATTCAAAGCATTCTTTGTATTGCATTGTATGGACCTACAGAGTGGAGATATTCTTCTAAAAATGTTGTTTGTGTTCAGCTGAAGATAGAAAGTAATACGCATTAGAGGTCGACCAATAGTGGATTTTACCAATAACGATAACTAAGTTGGGCAGTACCGTATGAGATCAAAATCCCATCAAAAGTATTGCGGTCATGGATCCAAAAATAATAAGCGTTGTCAGGGACCAGGCATTAGGCAAGGACACACGGTTGTTGTTAAGAAAGTTTAGGCTTTATTTAGCCAACTGTGAAGCGGAGGGGGGGCGGGGCCGGGTCGGAATAGCGCGCGCCCGGTCCCCAATCGGCCTAATGAGGCACGCGAGGGATAAAGGCGGCCGGTGACGATGGCTCGAGAGAGAGAATTACGGGCATGTTCCTCATCACATAAAAGGTATGTGATGAGGAAAGGCTGTTTGTCTCTTTCACAAGTGATTCTAAATCTTCGTGCCCTTTGCATAAACTATGACATATGCCCAAGATATGAGAAGTTGCCAACAGTATATGAAAGATACATGTTTTTAAAAATAGATTTTCCACCAATATTTAATTAGCAAAGGACATAAAACATATTGGTGGTGAAGAAAAAGACAAGGGCAGTGACCCCATTGGTCAGAGATAGTGGGCAAAAAGATAACAAAAGGTATATAAATGAGAACTTAAGATGATGTAGTCAGAACGGACAGCTGACCAGTCTCAAGTTTGTTGGTGTTCAATAAACTGCAACTTTGGCATCTGGAACTCAAGACTCCGAGAGTTTTCTTGCAGGTGAGCTTCCCTCCCTCCAGGACATATACACCAGGCGGTGTGTGAAAAAAGCTCGGAGGATCATCAGAGACTCCAGTCACCCAAGTCATGGGCTGTTCTCACTGCTACCATCAGGCAGGCGGTATCGCAGCATCAGGACCCGCACCAGCCGACTACATGACAGCTTTTTCCCCCAAGCAATCAGACTGTTGAACTCTTGATCTATCAGGATCAATAATTAGCACTGCACTTTATTCAGCTATAATCTCACACTGGACTGTCAACATATTCTCCTCAATACAACTGCTATATATATATATATACACATATATATTTCATATACTCCCACTTATTGTATTGTATTGTATATTCTGTTCTATATTCTGCATTGTATATAATTATTGTGTTGTGTAAGTATGTGTACATCTGATTTGTAAATTGTTTTGTGTAAATATGTTGTTTACTGTAATTGGTATATGTCTCGTCACTGTCATGACTGCTATGTTGCTCGGAACTGCACACAAGAATTTCACCTACTGTTGCACTTGTGTACATGGTAGTGTGACAATAAAGTGATTTGATTTGATTTGATTTGATTTTGATTTTGATCTTAGAGAAGTTCTTCGCGATTTTCCACGACACCATAAGAAATTACTAAACAAACAAAACTACCAAAACCCAATATAAATCTAACCCAAACAAATTATCCACATGCTGCTGTGTTGTTAAGTATTTTGTAGATCAGAGTCCCCGTGCCCACTGCCAGGAGTTGGTTCCTTCCACTTCCTGTGGTGGAGTATAAAAGGCAGTTTCAAACTCCAGCTCTCCCTTTGGCTGATGACTCCGCAGTAGGAGCATGTGGAGAAACAAAAGACAGGTATAACTCACTAAACAATTCTAATCAAATGAATACTATTATTAATCAAAATGCGTGCACTCAGATTGGAAATCTTTGCATCATTTATGAAAAGAATAAACATATCTAAAGAAAATGTGTTTGTGGTTATTTGTAAAAACAAAACCCATTACCACCACTTTAGATGCTGGCGGTTGATAGGGCCGTCACAAGCTTGAATCAAAATAATAAAAAACACAGATAAAATAATAATAAACACAAAAATAAATAATAAGTATGAATCTAAAATATATGAACACATTTCAAATATGCTGCACAAAATCAACAGAAAAACAAAAAGCAAAGTCATCAGAATTGCAAACAAAAACGAAATATATTTGCTCATATTTTCATATTTGTATTTATGTTTGATTCCAAGTTCTGCACTTGGTATTCCAAAATTTGTGAGTACTGTAGAGTTTCATGTAAATAAAGGGGCGTTTTGCATCCCCATTGCTCCACTAGTTCTTAGTGGACAGCTCCTCCTCTACCCAAATCATAGGAAGTGTAGGGTATTACATTTATAATTTAGAGATGTGGACGGGACCAGTTGATTAGGGTATTTTGCACGCATTCTACCATTATATGTAAGGATATTTGGTATGCTAAATTTAGAAGGGAATTTAGGGTCTTGAAATATGTGAGCTATGAACTAAATTAAACTGTCCTTATTGTACCTTATTAGGTATTGAAATGTATAATGGAATTAGTCACGTTCGCCAACCATTATAAATTAGATCAATGATAGATTCTCCACCATTAAAATTGTAATACAATGATTCGTTGTTTCCGCTCACAATTTCTACTGTAAGGAATTAGCTTTAATAAGTGAATTATGATTAATTCACTTATTGGAGTGAAATTATTCTCATGGCTTACTGAAAATAATATCACATGCATTTAGGTACAGCTTTGAAGCAAAATCTTTTAGAAACAGGGATGAGATTATTTATCAAAATACACCACAGTCAAATCGTCTTTGAACACAGACAAACTTTATTGCTATTCTAATCATAAATCTAATCTAACACATATATACATGAGACAGGTTGGTGAGAAGAGTGACAGAATGTGAAATAAATTATCAGTACAGGGAAAATGAACTTTATGGAGTCTGTTGACAATACCTTAAGAACAATTTATCCTTCTTTGAGTCTACATCGATTTGCTATCGGATTACCCAAATTATTTAATTAATACACCAGCACTTT
This sequence comes from Xyrauchen texanus, assembly GCF_025860055.1. Taxonomy (NCBI): domain Eukaryota; kingdom Metazoa; phylum Chordata; class Actinopteri; order Cypriniformes; family Catostomidae; genus Xyrauchen; species Xyrauchen texanus. The sequence continues at coordinate 912,991 of NC_068320.1, forward strand.
GAGCACAATATTGGTGATGTACTTGTGTGTCTTTGTGGTGCTTCCTTGCATTCTTTGTGTTTCTTGGCGCTTGGTCGAAGGTTCGTTCCCTCAATGTTTTAACTTCTGTATGATCGAAGTGTTATTGTCTGTATGAATGATGATTTTAGCTTGGAAGATAGACCTTCTCATGGGTTTGTGGACCGAAGAGTGTGACGAGCTTTCTTGGGATGTCGAGTCACGAGCTCCCTTGGGCCTCACATGGCATGGACCTGGCAGTCAGCGAAGATGAAGCATGTGAATGCAGAAGAGCAGAGAGGAGGTAGAGAGTGAAGAGGCATGAGCAGAAGTGAGTGTGTTCTTCCTGTTTGGAAATATTTGAACTGAAAGTGGCCGCATCCCCAAACGTGTCCTGCGCCAATCAGAAGTGACTTTTCAGAGTCACATGGTTGACTGCGCTGTCTTTCCCGACAGTCGATTTATGGTCCTTTGTTAGAGATTCTCACTATTTTCCCTACTCAGAGATCCTAAAGCTCTGCCTGCGATCCAAATAGATGCGTATAGCACGCACCGGACACAGCAACGCTGAGGCTGGGTATGCCTCCTCCTGGGGCAGTGCTTGCAGGTTTACCACTTGGTCCCTGAAAGGGGTTGTGGGAACCTTGGGCACATAGCCTGGTCGGGGCCTCAGGATCATGTGATAGTAGCCCGGACTGAACTCCATGCAAGTTTCACTGACAGAGAATGCTTGCAGGTCTCCAACCCTCTTGATGGAGGAGAGTACGTCAAGAGGGCGGCATTCAAGGAGAGCACACCTCACCTCAGCATCAGCATCTTGAACGGGAGTCTGTGTAAGGCCCGTTTCACAACCCATAAGTCCAAGATTGGCAGCAATCCACCACCTTTATTGGGTACAATGAAGTAGGGGCTGTTAAACCCCTTCATCTCGGATGGAGGGACAGGCTCTATTGCACGTAAAAGGGTGGCGATTTTCGCGCACAAGATGACGTTGTTCTCGCCCTTCACCATGGTAAAGAAGATGGCGGCAATCCTGGGCGGGTGCCTGGCCAATTGAATCGTGTAGCCGAGTCGGGCGGTCTGGGTCAGCCATTGCGACGGGTTGGAGAGCGTAAGCCACGCGTCCAGGGGGACCAGGGGAACAATTTCGTCAGGCGTACCGGCGGGTGGAGCCTCGCGGCGGGGCAGAGCCAGGGAAGCCACATTGATGGGGTTTGAGCCCTGTGGTGGTGCTGAGTCGAGAGACAACAAAGCACTTACCTCCGATTTGCTAAAATTGCGTGCCCAGTGCTGCCCTTCACCAAGATATTTGGGTTGATAATACAAATGGCAACACCCTTGTTCTTCTTAAAATTGGAACCACTCCATAGCGAAAGGCCAGAGGTCCAAAGCTCCTCCCACTTCCTGTAATTCTTTAAAAATGTTAGAGCACACACTTGCAACAAAAACTTTTGATAAGATCAAAAAGACTTAATAAGATTTAAAAAAGGATAAAATACTGTGCTCGCAGAGTGGCCCTCACACTTCTCACATTGACTGTAGAGATAGTGAGGGCATGAGCAGTGTAGTTAAAAGGACTGAGCTATTAAGAAACATTGTATATTAAAATCACAGAGATATAATTAAAATCATATTAAAACTTGTGACACTTACGTCCCCTTTAACCTGGAAGACCCATAGTCAGGAGGGTAGGTGTTCGAAGCCTCATGGGCCACAGATAAATTCTCTTGCAGCTCTTTTGGCGATGATGATTTTAGATTTACATGCAGAAAAGAGACCTCATTTGGGGATTCAAAAGGCCACACATCGTCCAGATATTTCCGATAAGGAGCTATCTGGGCGCTGCGTTGTCCTAAGCTTTTTCTCCTCTGTTTCAAGCAGAGGAGATCATGCAGGCCTTTTCTGCACTTGAGCATTTGGGAGTGAACACCCAGTTTCACTCCCACTCGAAACTGTTTGAGGGAGGAAGCTGTTTCCTCCTCCCCATCCCCATCCTCCATTTCTTACTCCATATACTTTGGGGAGGGAGGGGCTTCCTCCCCCTGTTTCAATACAATGTTCCACTCCGCCCTTAAGACCGCCCCTCCTCCTTCCTCCTGTCCAATCCCTGAGGCTGGCTGGGAATTTGAATTTCCAGCCAAAACCTCCGGTCCCGCAATCTCCACAGAGTTTACACCGTCTGCCATTGGTACATTCCTCAAAAATGAGACCAATTTCTCTACACTTCCTATATATTATCTCTTGGCATGCTTCAGCAAGATCCCCAAATTTCCCACACTTCCTACACAACTTGGGCATCCTCTGATAATGAATGTAGCCTCTGTTCTCTCCCAACACAATCATGGAAGGTAGATGTTTCAGACCCTGGTAGCCCCGGCGTCTTCCCATTGTTTAATGGGAATTCGCAAGGAGCATGTCCAAATGCCATCCTTATCTACCATTTGACTGGTGGCCCTCGAACAGTGCAAAATCTACCCAGCCAATTACAGATATCATCTCCATTTTCTGTTTCATTGAACATTCTGGCAATAACAGTTTTAAGTGTGTTGTCAGAAAGTTTCTCCACAGAAAACATGGAAAACTGGGCCTTAACTGAATCAAATTTTTGCCAAAAAAATACCCAACAAGGAAGCACTTTTAAAGGTTATTTCAAACCCTTTGTTCAGGGGCAGGGTCAATAAACAATTAAAATCATCCAGTTTAAATTTATTCAAATTATTGTGTTAGTGTTTTGGATCAGCTTTCTGGAAAAGTCAAGACGTGACATTCCCAGGAGCTTTCCCTCCACCTCCTTGAATAAAAAATGCACGCTGTGGTGCCTCCTCGTGCCAGCACGGGCAGCTGACATTTTGGAGGCACCCCAGCTTAAAACACTAAATAAATACTAAAATATTTTACAATAAAAACTTAAAACAGCAAATAAATGAACTAAAACAAGCAATAAATAAGATACAAAATAAACGTTACCTTTTTAGTTTTCTGCAAACGCTCCTTCAGAATGTTCTCTCAATGCAATTGCCCAAAGCCACAAAGACAGCTAAATGCTCCGCCCAACTGAGAAATCGATCACTGTCTCCACCTCCAGAACTTAGTCAAAAGGCAGAGAAGCCATGCCATAGTCACGCCGTGAGAGGACGGCCGCAAACGGCAAAGCGAGATGAGGTCATGATTCTCCAATTCCCTCTCATACCGTGGTGGAGCCAGGTAGATGTAGGCCAGATGGTTCAGGCATGGGAGGAGATCTGTCCTTACTACCTCTACCCTACCCCATAATGACAGCTCCCTTCCCCGCCACCTTGTCAGCTTCCCTTTCACCTTCCTCACTCTGTTCTCCCAATTGGCCTGGGCACTGTTTGCCCAGGCATCTCTTTTCTCGGCATGGAGTTAGATTCAGTCTCAATGTCAACGCGCCTCACCAACGAGCACACGCAGTCAGTGCTGGAATGCCTTGCTGCCTTCAGGCCAGGCACTGCGGTCCCTTTAAAACTTTTCCAGAGGCTCCTGGGGCACATGGTGTCCTCCGCGACAGTCGCGCCGCTGGGGTCGACGCATTTGAGTCCGCTTCAGCATGCTCCAGACTCGAGTCCCGAGATGAGCATGGCGACGTGGCATGCACCGTGTGATGTTCAGGATGGACAGACCTCTGCTTTCTGCGGGCAGATGTCCCCTTGCAGCAGGTGTCCCAACGCGTCCTGGTCACAACTGACGCCTCCAAATTGGGTTGGGGCGCCGTGTGCAACGGGCACGCAGCCGCGGGCCATTGGAAAGGGGCCCTGCTGCGCAGGCCTAGAGTTGTTGACTGTATTCTTTGCCCTGCTGAGGTTTCTCCTGCTGGTTCAGGGCAAACACGTCTTGATCAGATCAGACAGCACCACCGCGGTAGCGTACATAAATCGCCAAGGTGGCGTATGCTCCCATCACATTTCACAACTCGCCTGTCGTCTCCTCCTTTGGAGCCAGCAGTGACTCAAGTTTCTGTCAGCGACACTGGAGTTCAGAGTTCGGTCTGGCAGACACACATGTGATCCTGAGACCACGGCCGGGCTACGTTTCCAAGGTTCCTACCACACCCTTCAGAGACCAGGTAGTGAACCTGCAAGCGCTGCCCCGAGAGGAGGCAGACCCAGCCCCTTCGTTGCTGTGTCCAGTACATGCTTTGCGTACCTACTCGGACCGCATGCAGAGCTTTAGATGTTCTGAGCAGCTCTTAATCTGCTTTGGTGGACAGCAGAAAGGGAACGCTGTCTCTAAACAGAGGCTCTCCCACTGGGTGGTGGACGCCATTCCCCCCTGTCGCCGTGACTGAAGCAACTCCTCCCTCCAAAGAGGCGGGATCTACCACTGTGCCACTTCCCACATGTGACCTAAAAGCCCATGTGGTGTATGTCACCACTCTTACCTCCCCCTCTCTGGGCAGGTGTGGTCTCCGCACGGTCTTTTTCCCCTGAAAGAACAGGAAACTGGGTAAGACCCCCTTCCCCGATGCGTGTAAGGGCCCCAGCCGTTGAATTTATGCGACAAACATATAGAGAGAAGAGGCCCGGCTATGCTCGGCCCGTCCAAGTTGGCAAGCATTGCCTATCCTGTCTAGGATTACTATAAGAATTACGACGACTTTATGGGGCATTGGGGAAGGGTACGTGCAGTCTGATACAGCTGGTCGTTTTGGCACGTCAAGTACCTGCCCACTCCTGTGTCAGCAGTACATGTACATGGCTCAGTGCATGGCGTGATTTAAATTGGACCCCTAGTGTCGCTTCTTCGACACATCGTCGAAGTGAGCGACAGACGGGGAACGTCTAGGTTACGGATGTAACCTCCGTTCCCTGATGGAGGGAACGAGACACTGTGTCCTCCCGGCCACATCGCTGAGCCGAGCCACTGTTGTTGGCGGACCATTTCCGGCTCCTCAGAAAAATCCTGAATGAAACAGACGTATTTCCCCGCCTTTATACCCGTATGTCCAGGGACGGGACATGCAATTTCTGCCTGCCAACTTCTCATTGGCCTTTTTTCATAGATCAGAGATATATTTGGCGCTCAAGAGAGACCCCTAGTGTTGCTTCTTCGACACAACGTCTCGTTCCCTCCATCAGGGAACGGAGGTTACATCCGTAACCTAGACGTTATATGTCAAATTGTTCCAAAAATGTTTGCAAATATATTTTGGGGCGTGGCTTACAATGACTAATTAGCTTGCATCTTGTGAGCACAATTTTCAAACTTAACAAAACATTGTAAACATAGACAAGAGAACACTTTGAGGTTACATGCTGAGTTTCGATCCTTTTTTGAAGATGGGGGCGCTATAACTTAAGAAACTCCTAATTGTGCAACTGTGCTCAAAGCAGCTGAATTAACTCCAGAACCGTATAAGATAAAGAATACTCCCAGGTCCCCTCCAGGATCCTTGCGAGAGTAAAGATGTGATCCGTTGTTCCACGGCCAGGACGGAACCCGCATTGTTCCTTTTCAATCAGAGGTTTGACAATCGGCCGAACCATCCTCTCCATCACCTTGGAGTAAATTTTACCAGGGAGGCTGAGAAGTGTGACACCCCTGTGACCTCATTGACCTCCCTCAGTGACCTCCCTCAGGGAAATAGAATCTGATCCCCCATCAGACACCATCTCTGCCTCTAAGCATAGAGGGCGTGTTGGGATATAGGAATTCTTCAAAGTGTTCCTTCCACCACCCAATAACCTCCTTGGTTGAGGTCAACAGCGTCCCATCTTTGCTGTATACAGCTTGGATGGTTCCCCGTTTCCCCCTCCTAAGGTGGTGGACGGTTTTCCAGAAGCACTTTGGTGCAGACTGAAAGTCCTTCTCCATGGTTCCTCTGAACCTTTCCCACACCCACTGCATTGCCTCCTTCACGGCAGAGGCCGCAGCCCTTCGGGCTTGTCGGTACCTTGCAACTGCCTCCGGAGACCTCCGGGACAACAAATCCCAGAAGGCCTCTTTCTTCAGTTGGACGAAAGAGGTCCAAAACATATGGCCTCAGATCCAACGGCACAATTTCAAAATCGATCATCGACCTTCGGCCTAGGGTGCTCTTGTACCACGTACACTTATGAGCATCCTTATGTTTGAACATGGTGTTTGTTATAGATAATCCATGACTAACACAGAATTCTAATAACAAACATCCACTCGGGTTCAGATCGGGGAGGTCGTTCCTCCCAATCACACCTTTCCAGGTGTCCCTGTCGTTTCCCACGTGTACGTTGAAAGGTTAAACATTCCGTGAATTTGAATTCAGCTAATTTTTAACATGCTTACTGATTTAACACCGATTTCACATTTACATCTCAGTTATGGATTAACTTGAAACTTGCAGCTGAGGTTGTATGAATATTAAATTGCCCTACAATTAAACATGAATAACTTTGTAAGAGAACAGTGAATATGCCATCAGCCCTCTGAGAAATATTGATCATATTATTTATTTATATTATGGCCCAAAATGAACCCTCATTATATATATTTCTTTAGTCACAAGGCCTGCTATACCCCTTAGGTATCTAAAAATATTCAATCATAAATACTGGACTGCTGTCATTCCGCTTCAAAACAAAACCGTTCATTTTATCTTTTAATTGATCGTTAATTGATCTTATTATAACCAATGTTCCTTATAGATACTCAGCAGCTTCAGTGTTTGCAAACGACATTAGTGACCACTGTGTTGTTGCTACAGTCAGAAACACCAAAATTCCCAAAACCAAGCCACATATCATCATTAAGCGTGACATGAAATATTTTACGGAACAAGGGTTTTTCTATGACCTATTTTATTTTGACTGGGATAAAATGTATCTTTTTGCTGATGTTGAAAATGCTTGGAGATTTTTTCATGATGGTTTTAAAGAAATAGTTGACAAGCATGCACCCCTCAAAAAATATAGAGTAAAAGGCCGTAAAAATGCATGGTTCACTGTAGACTTAGCCAAATCTCTTCACGAGCGCAATAAAGCCTGGGCAAAAGCCAGGAAAATGGGCCTGGACTCAGATTGGCTACTGTTCAGGAGACTGCGCAATTTGTGCACAGTTGCTATTAGAAAAGCTAAAGCAGACCATTATCTAATAGAATCTTCAAACAATCTAAATAACCCCTTAAAATTTTGGAAGACGATTAAATCACTGGCTGGAAATAAATTTGGCATTGAGCTGCCACCATGTATTCTTAAGGACTCACGTAAAATATCTGATAAGGCTGAAATTCTTGGCTGTTTTAATGAGCATTTTATTGCCTCTGGTTCATTGTTTGACTCCTCAACACTTCGCATCAGAATCACCCTAAAGGTCTTACTCATGGACATAATCCAGTTAGTAACTCCTTTAGTTTTAAGCCATTTTTAGTCTCAGAAGTGCATAAAGCCCTTACACTTTTAGACACTAGAAAATCACCTGGTCCTGATAACTTAGAGCCTTACTTTCTACAATTAGCATCAGATTTTATTGCACCGCCTCTGACTTATCTTTTTAATCTCTCTCTGGACACTGAACGAAATTCCTCTTTTATGGAAATCTGCATTTGTTATTCCTCTGTTAAAAGGGGAGACCCAACAGATTTAAACAACTACAGACCCATCTCGAAATTGTCCGTCCTGGCTAAGGTTATGGAAACTCTGGTAAACTGAACAATTGAAAGAGTTTCTAGCTACTAACAATATTTTGTCTAACTCTCAATCAGGTTTTCAGTAAAAGACACAGCACAACTACAGCAGCACTAAAAGTAGTAAATGATTTCATTGACTCTTTAGATAAAAAACAACATTGTGCAGCTCTTTTTATTGATCTATCTAAAGCATTTGATACTGTGGATCACCAAATACTAAAACAAAGACTTTTCAGTGTCGGGTTGTCAGAACAAACAGTTTGCTGGTTTGAAAATTATCTATCAGGTAGAACACAAAGCGTACAAGTAGATGGTCTCACCTCCAGCACTCTTAGTATATCCAAGGGTGTGCCCCAGGGGTCAGTGCTGGGACCACTCCTATTTATTTTATACATCAACATTCTTGATCGAAATGTCTCCAACGCAAATTTTCATTTCTATGCCGATGATACTGTGATATACTGCTCTGCTGCCACTCCAAACCAAGCTCTTTGTCAGCTACAACTTGCTTTTGATACTGTACAATTTACCTTGTTTGACTTAAAACTTGTTTTGAATGACGACAAAACTAAACTTATGTTGTTTTCTAATGTGAAATCTAAGCTACAAAACCTTCCATCCATTACGACTTCTCAGGGCTTCGAGATTGAGACTGTATCCCAATACAAATACCTTGGTATTCTAATTGATGATTCTCTCTCTTTTAAACCTCACATCCAGCATTTGGTGAAAAAACTGAAGCTAAGACTGGGTTTTTATTTTAGAAACAAGTCATGTTTCTCCTTTGAGGCAAAAAGAAGGCTTGTTGCTGCCACTTTCATGTCAGTGCTGGAATACGGTGATGTTATATACATGCATGCATCCATTCAATGCTTGAAATTGTTGGATACTGTTTACCATGGAGCCCTTAGGTTCATCACAAACTTTAGAGCACTTACCCATCATTGCTCTCTGTATGATCGTGTTGGTTGGTCAGCATTGTCCACCCGTAGGCATAATCACTGGCATATTCTTATTTATAAAGGTATTCTTGGTCTGCTTCCCCATACCTTCAATCTTATATTAAAAAGAAAGGCACAGGACGATATTGTCTTCGCTCTGAGGACTTATTGTTGTTGTCCGTCCCTCATGTCCGGACTGTAATGGGAAAAGGGTCGCTTATGTATGCGCCCCCAGCCATGGAATCAACTGCAAAATGTCTTAAATCTTCAGGAACCAGTTTCACTGGCTGCTTTTAACTTACTTTTAAATTATATAGAGGCTACACATACTGGCTGTAGTTGTTATGATTAATTATTTGGATGATCCTTGCTTCTATGTTTTATGTTTATGCTATATGTTATATGTTTTTTTTTTTGTTTTTTTTTTTATGTCTGCAACTTTGTTATTTGTGCTGCTGCCTGTCTTGGCCAGGACACTTTTGGAAAAGAGATTTTTAATCTCAACGAGTTTTCTTCTGGTTAAATAAAGGTATATAGTAATATTCATATCAAAGTGCACTCGCAAACCCCACTACTTTGGCTTTGTGTCTGGGGCCCCAATGTCTTAACCCTTGCCTAATTTTTATGAGACTGTTTTGACTTTCATAAAGTTGATTTATTCCTTATGTCATTTCATAGTTACAGTATACTGACTACTGACACCATGAAAGTTATTGTCCGGACCTTTGCTGGGAAGAAAATATAGAGACCAGACCTCTTGGAACTTTAATTGAATAAGCCTGGTTTATATCAAATAAAGTTAATATTTATTGCACCAATAGATGAAATATTGTGTGCATGCTAAAAGATCCATGTTTAAATAAAGCTGGGTTGTAGAACGAAAACAATCTTTTAGTAGCATGTATAGGCGGTTAAACACACAATGTAGTATTTGGAGGAACCTGTGCAAGTCATGCTTGTTCATAAGAACTATTTTGCATATTGCATTGTCATGCAGGACTGTTTGTGGAACACACTGCAAGAGTTCAAATGTTTAATATTTTTGCGTACATCATTGGCTAAGTTCTGTTCATGGTTAAATTGATTTATGGTGAAATAATGGGTATACAAAAGCAACATTACAAACTCAACGGATTTCCCATTTATTTATCATCAAAGGTGTTGCTTGTTTTCTCAAGTTTATTATTTGTTTTAGATCTGCATATGGAAAGGTTCGATAGTGTTTGTCAAAGAAGCACTTGTTGTCAATTGTCCAGTGACTGCTGTTCAACCTCTTGACCACCAGATGTCATTAGTGTGCAATGTGTTGAAAATAATTGAATATTGAACCATTTTATGATACAGTTGAGGGGAAAGTCTGTGCTTCGGAAAACTTAATTTTGCCACCAAACACGCCGAATAATGCTGAGGGGGACGAGTCAGAGTCAAATATCCCTCCTAAATAGGGCCTAGTAATGCCTGTGTGTTAGATATTCATATATTCTCAATAGAGATTATTTAAATCATGAAGAGCCTAATGAAAAGGATAAATATTTAAGGAGTAGGATATTTTCACTAAAAGTAAAAACAAGGATTATAGAAATCAGTTGTTAAATCAGTTTAGTTTTGTTTGATTTCCCACACCATCATGGAGGACAGCAAAACTTGTCAAATTCAAAATGTTCCAGATGCCTTGATGATCAAAATTAACCACACTATTGCCCACCCCTAACTACAATCAAGCATGCTACAAATAAATGCTAATATTAAATGACAAGAATCTGACATTTTTCAAAATGCAAAAGTTAATATTACTTGAAATGGTAGTTCCCTACAATAAAAATATTGTCTTTATAGCTTAAAACAATGACCTTTTAATTGATACATTTGAGTTGTCATTACTAAGGTTTACATGTTGAAAATATGAAGTCTGATGTGTCAACAAAACAAATTGAGTTCAAAATACACAACAGGAGCTACAGGCAGTCCTGCAACTGTGTGTGTATGTAACTGTAATGGTGTAAGGAGGACACCCCTCTGGGCCAAGCACGGAGTGGCGAAGTGTTGCATATGTTCATCTTTTCTGGCCGTGTGTAGTTTGTAAAGCTTAAACTATTTGGTTAGTTTAGACGAGGGGTCGCCAAAGGGGGCTTAATCACTTTCATGCAATCGACATTCAGAGAGGGGAATGTATTTTACTTATATGTTCACTTGTACCTGTAAATGGCATTCCAACATATCGCTTATTGTAATCCTTCGTCCTAATCACACAGTGCTTTTATGTAATTATGAGCTGAATGGGAAGCTTCTATTAAAGTGTGACAAATCTGCGCTAGTCAACAGGGCTAGCCGCTGATATAACAACGCAGTGCTTCGCTTTTGATGAGTCCTGAAAGTAAACATGTCCGCTTTGAATCATTGCAGATGACAGCCTTTATTTTCTTTTTCCAACACATTATGTAAATAAGAAAACACTTTTATCAATGTTTCAAGCATCTACTCCTTAAACCACAATGGACTTACAAACTACATTATGAACGGAAAAGGGCAAACACACAAAAACACACATGGTGGGTCGGGGAAATGATCAACACAATTAAGTGTTGAATATACACAAGCACAATTTTTCTCTTTTTACATTATTTTTCCAAATTGATAATACTGAAAGAATACGAATGATCCCAAAGAGCAAGAACGGTCAGATTTGGTGCAGTCCATGAGGAGGAGATGCACTGGAGTACTTAATGCAGCTGGTGCCACACCAGATACTGACTGTTACATTTGACATTACATATTTTAAACAGCAGGTGGAGGCAAAAGACCATTGTTGTGTGTAATAAGAGCCAGTTGGTGACGTGAAGAGAGTCAGCATCAGTCAGTGTTCACATTCAACAGCACTCCATGATCGCTTGTATTACGACTACACTACTAAAGCTAGGAAATAAACGGCTTTAAACTAACAACTTCAGCATTACAGCTCATCACAGCTGAGACACAACAAACTCAAGGCGCTTACCTCTTACCAGACTTTCCACATTGGAGAGGACAAAATGTCGGAGGAGATTGCAGTGTCTATAGTGAAAGACTCTTGCGCACCAGCTACTGTGAAATGTGGAGGAATACCCCCACTTGAACGACTTTTTTTCCATTGAGAAAATAGGATGAATTTCACCAAAATTCCATGTTCAAAAAGCTGACTAACAGACTACAGCATCATCAACAGGTGATCACACATGCTGCATCTCTCTCTCTCTCTCTCTCTCTCTCTCTCTCTCTCTCTCTCTCTCTCTCTCTCTCTCTCTTTCTCAGGCATGCACGCACACAAACACACATCCTTGTTTCTCCTTTAACATGTTAGAAACAGCCCGAGCCATGATACTAGTAGTTCTAAAGTTATGTTTTTGAAAGGCTTGTGCACATCATTTGTTTTGAACCAGCAACAGCAGATTCTGATCCATGGACAAAAGCTTCTTTTTTTTATGACTACTCAGTTTTTCTGAATATGTAAAAAAATGTACTTGTTCATTGAACTGTTATATATAAGCAATATCACTCTACAGCAGTGTTGATATAGGGCCATATTGCACTTTTGCTTGTGTGATATTGCTTGCTTATATATATATATATATATGAGGAATAACACATGAGCAAGAGTGTGATAGGGCCCTCTCTTTGGTGCAGTTTTTCCAGGAACACAACAACATCTGGGGTCCTTGCTTGACGTATTATTTATGCTGCAGTTAAATAGTACCACTTTCAGAGCTAAAGTACCTCAGCCACTTGAACAAGTGCAATGATTACTAATGTTGTGGAGGTTGGGCTATTCAAATGACATTGCACTGTGAGACCACAAAGTAGCCAATTTTACAACAAGTCTTTTTTGTAGAGTAGAAACAATAAATGCTCTTTTCGAAATGGAAAGGATGTTTTGTGCCCTGAAACTTACAGTGTTTTTATAGTATAATGACCAGAAGTCCAAATATGAAGGAAAATGTACAGTAGCTTCTTATTTCAAATAATCCTCAAGACAGAATTTTTTTTTTTTTTTTTGTATTCTTTTATTAGCACATTAGTTTAAGTTGAGGAAGTCCACTAGAGAATATTTATGCTACAAATGTCTCATACTAAATTAAGTTAGTCTTATATTTAGGCAAATGATTATTATTAGAAAACAAGTTTTCTTACCCAGCTACAGAAGAATAACCCTCTCATCATGTCATACATTAAACATTGAAACAACTAAAGAATAAATGGTCCAGTAAGTGCCAACAGCCTGAATATATTTAATACAGCATATAAAAGTTCATTAAAACATAAATTAATTATAAACTGTGGTCTGCAGTACATATGCATGTCTTGAAATGGTTGTATAAAAATAAAGGATATATCTCTATAGTGCATTATTAAAGTTGCATAATTTTCTTCTCAAATGTTCTTGTTTAATAAAGGAAAAAGTCTTCAACATCCTGTATTCACAAAATCTGTGAAGAGAAATACAAGCATTGTTCAGATACACCGACACCTCTCTCTCTTTTCAAAATGTTTAATGAATATGCATTTATTTAGATGTGCGTATTACATGCTTAGTTTCTTGTTTTATAATAATAATAATAAAAGAATTGTCAAATGTTTTACTTAAAGTGTGTCTGTGCTATATTTGGCTTATATGTCTTCTATATTTATATCAATGACATTCAGACATTTTAAGCGTGACTAAAGTATGCAAGTGCTGTTTGGAGCCTCTGTATATAACAGTTTTATCAGTGACGTCTTTAAATGAGTTTTATGAATGAACAGAACAGTGAAACACCTTTCACAAACTCTATGAAAATAAAATGCACTACAATATGATGAAGTGACAGATGTCATTCTTACCATTATAATAAGTTGTTGTAGATGGGGAAAAGAGGTTTATCTTGTTCATAACAAAGTTTACGGGCCCTCAAAACATCACGGACACACTGATGGATATATGAATACTGACACTGCAACAGAAAAGACTTTGATTAGGGATCTGTTCATGTAAACCAATTCATACATTACATACACATTTCTAGAACATTGCTACAGAACTTATTATACATTCACACCTATAAAGGTTGATTATTCTGAATATGTTGCAATATCTGTGAATGTGCTGCAGTATCTTGTTCAATCGAAAGCATTTGTAGCATCATTTTGATTATAACAAAAATCATTGACTCTTCCCATTGTTGAGATAGGGGGAGCTGAGTCATGTCTGGAACGGATCCCTCTTTCGTCAACATCTCGCACATGCGCAATCTGTTATGTATGTCTAAAGATGTGCAACTGCGTTCATCAGTTAACTATGCTTAATAAAACTAACGACATATAAAGTTAAAGATCAGTTCAACATGGCTAGAAAAATAACGGCATGGTTATGAATTGCTTTCATTTTTAAAAACATAAGCGTTAGTTACACAGTATTAAGATAGCAACATATGTGCCGCAGTGATGCACTTGAGGAAACGAGAATGGGTGCCGAGCACTCCTCGTTGCTGCGAGTTCTGCATTTCGCACTCTTTTCCAGTCAAATCCCATAGAAAAATGCAAACAAATGGGTCCCCGCTCAAGATATACATCCACTGAGGTGCAGATACAATCTTTGTTAAATAAAATCTAAAGTTACACATACGTGGATTAGAACCCTCTTATACATGGGGAGAAATGTGTAACTACTAAACCACCCAGTCAGACTGGCACTGATCGATGAACTTCTCCACGGACTTAGAATATCTCATGACCGACAGTAGCACACATAGAGATGAAGTTCTCAAATATATTATGTTAAATATTTATTTTAAAGTTGAAATTATCATTAAGAATGACTATTTATCAAACATTTCAAATAATCTTTTACTCATGCTTATCATTGCTGTGCGACTACAAACGCCATGTATAATCTGTAGAATTGTAGAATCACGCAAGATTGATGAAAGAGGAATCCCTTATAGATACGACCTTGGAGCTCGGAGGCAAAAATCCTGTTTTTATTCGCTTCCATAAATATTCAATGCACTTACCCTGAAGGATTGTTTTATTTTGTCTACTTTACTTATTATACTTCCAGCTGAAGTCAGAAGTTTATGTACACCTTAGCCAAATACATTTAAACTCATATTTTTCACAATTCCTGACATTTAATCACAGAAACATTCCCTGTCTTAGGTCAGTTAGGATCACTACTTTATTTAAAAAAATTGAAATATCAGAATAATAGTAGAGAGAAGGATTTATTTCAGTTTTTATTTCTTTCATCACATTCCCAGTGGGTCAGAAGTTTACATTCACTTTGTTAGTATTTGGTAGCATTGCCTTTAAATTGTTTAACTTTGGTCAAATGTTTTGGGCCTTCCACAAGCTTCTCATAATAAGTTGCTGGAATTTTGCCCCATTCCTCCAGACAGAACTGGTGTAACTGAGTCCGGTTTGTAGGCCTTCTTGTTTGCACACCCTTCTTCAGTTCTGCCCACAAATGTTCCATCAGATTGAGGTCAGGACTTTGTGATGGAAACTCCAATACCTTGACTTTGTTGTCCTTAAACCATTTTAACACAACTTTGGAGGTATGCTTTTGGCCATTTGGAAGACCCATTTGTGACAGAGCTTTAACTTCCTGGATGATGTCTTGAGATGTTGCTTCAATATAGCCACATAATGTTCCTTCCTAATGACGCCATCTACTTTGTGAAGTGCACCAGTCCCTCCTGCAGCAAAGCACCCCCCACAACATGATGCTGCACCCCCATGCTTCATGTTTGGGATGGTGTTCTTCAGCTTGTAAGCCTCCCCCTTTTTCCTCCAAACATAACTATGATCATTATGGCCAAGAGTTACATTTTGTTTCATCAGACCAGAGGACATTTCTCCAAAAAGTAAGCTCTTTGTCCCCATGTGCACTTGCAAACTGTAGTCTGGCTTTTTATGGTGTTTTTGGAGCAGTGGCTTCTTCCTTGCTGAGCAGCCTTTCAGGTTATGCCGATATAGGACTCGTTTTACTGTGGATATAGATACACGTCTACCTGTTTCCTCCAGCATCTTCACAAGGTCCTTTGCTGTTGTTCTGGGATTGATTTGCACTTTTTGCACCAAAATACATTAATCTCTAGGACACAGAATGCATCTCTTCCTGAGCGGTATGATGGCTGCGTGGTACCATGATGTTTATACTTGCATACTATTGTTTGTACAGATGAAAGTGGTCCCTTCAGGTGTTTGGAAATTGCTGCTAAGGATGAACCAGACTTGTGGAGGTCCACAGTTTCTTTTCTGAGGTCTTGGCTGATTTCTTTTGATTTTCACATGATGTCAAGCAAACAGAGTTTGAAGGTAGGCCTAAATGTACATCCACAGGTACACCTTCAATTCATTACACCTCATATCTGAAGCTAATTGTCTAAAGGCTTGAAATAATTTTCTGGAATTTTCCAAGCTGCGTAAAGGCACATTTAACTTACTCTATGTAAAGATATAAATATAGTAAATTAAAAGTGAAACAATCTGACTGTAAACAACTATTGGAAAAATGACTCATGTCATGCACAAAGTAGATGTCCTAAACAACTTGCCAAAACTATTGTTTGCTAATAATAAATCTGTGGAGTGGTTAAAAATGAGTTTAACCCTCTGGGGTCGACGGACATGCCAGCACATCCTGCTGGATATTTTCATCATTACAGCAGAAACAACTGAAATACTCTGTCATTTTTGGGTATACAGATAAGTGTAAGACATCATTAGAGACTATAAAGGGTCTACTTTTATTTGTGTACACTCACAATAACAACAAATCTTGTGCTTTTGTAAAATAAAGAAAATAAAAAGGGTGAGCTTTCAGCAGTCTCTGTGTTCAGAAACACGTCACAAAAATGAAAACTGAAACTCCACGAATACTGATCACACAAACATGAAATCATATGTCTAAAGAAAGCTTAAAATGTCTACTTTTAAATAAAACTATTCCAATTTAAAACAAATATTCTCCTGCGAATTATCTCTAATGTGATCACACCCATCAGCAGAGCGTGCCATTCATACGATAATGTAATAATATAATAATATTGAGGCAAATGGTAAACGCCCCCGACAGTGAGGTTTGATGTAAACAATTCATTCACTTTACTGCTCGTTTGTAACGATACACAGGCAAGGAAACTCCTGGATAGTAAGGAAGAGTTAACACTTTCCTCAGAATAAGAGCGAGACTCCGATGAACATTTGTATTTTGAAGAGAGACTTGATCCAGCCGAGGATACAATTTCGGACGAGTAAGTCATTTAGTTTTCATTAGTTGACATGTTATTTTATATAAACATGTACATATTTTACTAGTGGGATTGTTTCCAGACTTGCCAGCCAGGATTCAGAGTATTGACATTTGAAATATGACTCCTAATAAGCAAGTTTTAGTTACATTTAAATGCTGTTTCAGCTAAAGCAGGTATTTAAATTGTATGCTGCATGATATAAATATGATATGTAATATGATATAAAAATAATATGAATGTTTAGATTATATTTGATCTTGTGTTTATGCTGCCTCATTATCATCAACAAAGCTTGTGCTTGCAAATATGTGTTCAGGTTAAATGAGTAAAATACATTTTAAATATGCCCATATTAGAAAATCAGCATATTATAATGATTTCTGAAGGATCATGTGACACTGAAGACTGCAGTAATGATGCTGAAAATTCAGCTTTGATCACAAATGACATTTTACAATATATTCAAATAGAAAACTGTTCTTTTAAATTGTAAAAAGAGTTTACACAATGTTTTTACTGTATTTTGGATCAAATAAATGCAGTCTTGATGAGCAGAATCAATATTCATGATAGTTCACGCCTCCTCGCATATGACATTTCTAACACTAAAAGTGTCTTACAAAAGTTCAATTACTATATTGTTTTGTATGAATGAGTGATCAGGATGGTTTTCACATAATTTTGTCACAAAAACTCTAGGCTACAAGAGTTAAAATGTAGTTTTTTCAAAAACCACACATAAACGTTATTTTCTCAAATACAAACCTGTACACACATGTTGCTCACATATTATAGTAGCCCAGTTTGAGCTGAATACAGTGTTATCAGACTTTAGACATTAATATGTTTTTAAGCAACTGAAAAAAGCACAAATGTCAAGGCATGTCAAAACTTCTCCAGGGCCCAAAACATCCTCAGACCCCAGAGGGTTAATGACTTTAACTTAAGTGTATGTCAACTTCTGACTTCAACTCTATATGTAACCTTACATGTTTATTATATGTTACCTTTTAAATGATATTTTCTTGATATTTTAGCTTGTTTTAAATATTTTACTGTTGTACTTTTGAATAACCAGCATCAATGTATTAGTTTGGAGAGCAATGCTGAAACAATGTTCCATGTAACCTTGAAGAGCCTCTGTGTGTTTGATAAGCGTTTGTCTTCAAATATACAGCTGTGTGTATGAGTGTGTAATCATAAAAAGATAAAAGAGAGAAAAAGTTTTGATACTGCTTTGAATTGTTTTAAACTGTTTTATTATATACTTCTGTTTAGAATAGGAGAAGAAATGCATGTATTAGAATAAAGAAGATTAACCAAAATATAATCTGTGAAAACAAAAAATCTATAATTGCTTTGTAAAACATTCATACATTCCCCATTCTCTGTTGTACTGACGAGACGACAGAGACTACAAAGGAGATGAGCCAAAAGGAGAAGTCGGGTGGCTAGGAAAAAAACAGAAGGTTCTAATTTGGGCATTCCGAAACTTCAGTTAACATCATCGAAGGAATTTCCCAAAATGGAGAGACTGACTACATGAGGACTGATAAACTGATTTGATTTTTGATTCGACATGTATTTAGGCCATCTCCCCAATGTTATTGCTCAGCTGATATTTGTCATTTATTTGCAATACCTTTGTTAATTTACTTTATCTAAACAAGATTTTAAGGTTGCAAACAGCCTCCTGACACTTTGTTTCAAAATTTGAGTCTTTTTGGGTTGAAGTATATCCACGAATGTTGTCTCCATCTAGATTGTAAGTAACAAAGGCCTAATTGCTTATGATTTAGGGTAGTTTGACTATCTTTATCCACCTTGATTAAACAACAAGAAGGTGTGCACACAAAGCTATGGGAAGTGGGACACTTATACTGGAAGAGGACGGGGCCAGTCCATAAACACTGAAATATAAGCCACAAGACATAAATATTATACATGGTGTGATCAAATCACTTTCGAACCTTTTCGGTGTTATTTTCAATATTTCAACTTTGTTGTCATGATGACATTTGTAAACACTGTAACTCCAGTAAACCCTAATTTGTTAACAGCTAAAGTGTTTTAATCTTGTGGCAATACTTTTAGAAGTATGTATTTTAACATTCATGGACTGGTTCCATTCACTTCCATTGTAAGTGCCATAATGTAACCACAATTTATTTTTATATTTAGTATTTTAAATAATAAACAAGGGATGTGTAATTATTTTTGTCATTATCAGGCTTATTACATAGCCGCTTACCAAATTAATAAATACAGACATGAAAAATTGAGTTGATCTGTTGAGTTGATACAAGAAATTAGCACTGGCTCATTGCCATCGACAATGGACAAATATGCAGTTTAGCAGTTTGAAAAATCTTTCAACTATTCACTCTAATTGCTAGTTCAGGTTGGCCGAAGGCTGCAGTTTGTCCTGTTAGAACAACGATGTCTCACTCAGGTTATGTTCCAAATCGTTGGTTTATTGAAGATGCATAGATGTGTGGTTCTGTTAATACAAAATACAAATATAAACATATATAACCCACAAACAATATCAATAAAGCTTCTTTGGTAAAATACTGACGAATAGCAGTGAAATATAACACAATACAATCTCTATGATGATGATATACTTGAAAAGGTGGGGATGGATGTGTTTGCGCTAACACTGTGCACGAGCTGTGCACGCGAGAATGGCTACTGATGCATGTGCGGTCGAACCGAGATGTAAACAACTATGAGCGCATGCGCACGATCTGAGGTACAACCGTGCCTCGGTGATTATAAGGAATAAATATAACTATTACTAACAACAAATGACATTAATATACATGGAATTGTAGCAGTGTCACAGCAGTAGAATAAAATTAAGTAAACAACCTTAAATGTAAACAGGGATACAGGCGGATTAGCTTCGCTGAGAATGTTCAACAAGTATGTGATTACTTACAGTGTGATGCACGCACACGCACAATCGATAAACTCCTCTGATTTGGGCTAATACACTATATTTAACTCTACAAACTATATACAATATTCAGCCGATCTCCTTTCCATTTATCACCCATCTAACTCTCTCCCTGACACTTCGCAAAACCTCCAGTGGACAGTTTTGGAATAGTCCATTTCTCGCTGAATAACAGGGGTAGCTGGGAGAGTCCATGTGCCAAAGGGGAGCACTTTTTACACAGTTATTGTACAAAAATATTTGACCACTCAATGTTGCGATTAACCAATCAGAATCAAGTATTCAAGAGACACAATTAAATAATATAATAATCTATTCCATTATTCAAAAATACATTACAAATGCAATTCACGAAAACAATTACTTGAATACACCTCTTCTATGCATTACTGAGTTCAAAGCCATTTTAATATTTTTCTGGGCTTAAAGTAAAAAATGTCCATTTACAGACAAAAGACAAGTGATGATTAAATATATCATCGCAAAGGGGAGGATCTCAGCTTTCTAATGACACCTACATTGAGCTTCTAGTCCAAGATAATCAATGAAATAACAAGGGTGGTGCTTGAACTGAAAATGAGTGTGAATGTCTATGGACGAGCTCATCTAAAATGCGTTAGAGTTCTGTATATTGTGAAGGAATGTGATGGAGAATTCTAGTTCTTACTGACATCTAGTAGAATAAAATGACACTATTCAAAGTGAGGTACAGTGAACAGATCCAGAATTACAAGTTTACAAAAATCTGTTTATTATAAGATTACATATAAAATATTATTTATTAATAATTGAAGTCTTCTTTTTTATTTGGGGGGTCTCTGAAAAATTTGACCAATTGTTAGCAATTATTCCACAGCATGTGTGAGTGGTAAGCTTTTAAATTTGAGTGTGAAAAATTGTAGAAGGGGTTAAATAATGAGTGAAACAATTTAGTTTTAAATTCAGTTTTGTCCACCAAATCAAAGCCATGTGGTGTAATCAACACGTAGGCAGCCATTTTGTTGTCATATTACAAAAAAATTTTAAAAATCAAGAGCTCATGGCAAATTAGCCGTAAATGCGCCACTGATTTTTTCACTTGCGAATATTAATTTGTAGCTCTACACCTGAATTTATATAGATGTGTGTTTAACACCCTTAGTTTTTTGTTTTATAATAATAATAATAATAATAATAATAAAATAATTGTCAAATGTTTTACTTAAAGTGTGTCTGTGCTATATTTGGCTTATATGTCTTCTATATTTATATCAATGACATTCAGACATTTTAAGCGTGACTAAAGTATGCAAGTGCTGTTTGGAGCCTCTGTATATAACAGTTTTATCAGTGACGTCTTTAAATGAGTTTTATGAATGAACAGAACAGTGAAACACCTTTCACAAACTCTATGAAAATAAAATTAAATAAAACAGATAATCTTGATCGCGGATTGTGTGAAGTAAAAAACTAAAACAAAAGGTAATTTTGTAATGAAGGATTAAATTACACTCATGTTTGAAGGTGTATTAAACATGTCATGTGGCATAACCATTAAGTATTAAAGTATTCAATCTTTTTTATTCTTTCTTTTTTTTTTTTGTAGCAAATGACTTTCAAAAATGTGTAAAATTAACATGGACACAAAGATGAAATTACTCTAAAAATAATATTTAAAACACATTTGTTAAGTTTAAAGATTTCTCATTTTTATCACCGCAAACAACCTTGTACAAAAAAGGTGCATTTCTGACTGCTGCACTTCCTGTAGGGCAATCATTCAATGATGATGCTGTCAACTGAACTGTATTTAACATATAAATATATCATGAAGCACCCCTCTTCTAATGGCAGTATGAATGTTGCTGATGAAGGTACAGGCAGATTCATACCTCAGTTTGTACCATGTACGACCGATGCAGGCGCAGATCAAACACACAGCCGTAAATATCCACTGTGCAGGTCTTTTCTAGCTGCTGTAAAACACGGTCAAGCACAATGAAAGTGCCAGTTCTGCCCACGCCAGCACTGAGATAAAAACAATAATGCCAGTTGTTATTGTGATTTTGAGGGTTTCAATCTGAATTTGAAATATATCTATATATACACACATTAATTAGGTGAAATGTAAAAAAAGAAAATTCTGTCATCATTTACTCGCCCTCATGTTGTTACAAACATGTGTGATTTTCTTTCTTACAAACACAATGACTCTCAAGCGCCAAAAAATATATAAAAAAAATTGTATGGAAAAGATCAATGTGAGTGTTTCACAAAAGGAAGTCACATGTGTGAAATTGAATTTTCATTTGCTGGTGAACTGCTGTGTTAATGTTGTTAATGTTACACATATCCTGTACCTGCAGTGTACTACAGTGACTCCAGGACTGCTCATCCGGTCAGTGGAATCTCTGACAATCCGCACAAACTGAACCAGTGACTGGGTTGTGTCTGGTACACCGTGATCCGGCCAAATGGTGTAATGAAACTGACGCACCATCCACGGGTATCTCAACTGACCCTCCTGAAAAACAGTGTTGGGGAGTAATTAACTAAATGTAGCAACACTATTAACTTTATAATCTTTCAGTAGCATGACAGCATTTCAGTTATTTTCACAATAGTGTATATTTTCCAGTAATGAGCAAAATTAAAACGCTACAATTGTCACATTATATTTTGAATGCAGCAATGGAGTCGAGGGACTCACCTAAACCATCTTCTCTCTCATGTAGTGCTGACAAAACCAAATCTTTTAAGTGAATCAGTTCATGTAAGTGAACCGGTTAAAGTAAACCATTTTCTTGTAATTAGTGTTGGGAACTCAGATTCATTTAGTAAGATGGTTCATTCAGACACTGCACGTTAATGAACTTGTCACATAAAAGATGAAGTGATTTACTTGAGCCCCGCGCAGCCTTAAAGGTGCTTTTCCTTCTTTTTTGGAGTGAAATATTTAGTTAATTGCTGGCGTTTATTATTCTCATGATTCACTATTGTCTGTGTTTTGCCTCTGTCATCTATTCCTCATGGACTACATTTCCCATAATTCCCTGCCCTCATCAATGCCAGCTGTCCTTGCTTGTCTCTCACTGGTGTCTCATTCTCCTCATTAGACATTGTGTATTTAACGCTCTGTTGTTTGCTATGTGTTTGAGCACCCGTGAGCACAATGTAGATGTTTTCTTTGTTCCTGTGTTTACCCCGTTATTCCGTACTTTATTTATTTAATTAAATACTTGTAGCTGCATTTAGATCCGGCTCCTGTCACCTCCCTTATTGTAACAATTGCTTCACAGTATTTTGATCCAGTTATATAAAAATAGGCTGTTTTGTTTTTAGCTTATTTTTGCTGTTATTAGTGTAAATGAAGTAAAAATGTATGTTCAGTTTCATATTGTCACCCTACTTGTTTAACCTCTCTGGAAATTGTATATCGCCAGAAGCCTCTGATGGTGAGACCCTTTCACACTCGGCTGACAGACCAGAGGATATTTCACACGATCCTCACGCTCTCTCTGCCATTGTGTGCCAGGCTCAAGAAGAAGGTTTCAGTTTTGAGACTGTTTGTGTTGCCATTGGTGGCGTGCCAAAAGTTTGTTACGTTCCAAAAAAAAGTTTTCAAACATTATGCCATTCAGTCAAACAACTAAATATTAAATCATTATTTTAACATTAAGAAACTGATTTAGCAAAAACAAAAAGCGAATCATCCCGGGTTAACATGTGCATTTGATTCTGTAAATGGTTGGTTTAGTAATTTAGTTTGATTCTAAACAATACCTAATAAAAAATGAATAATTCAATTGCAGTTTATTTATTGGCGTTTTTTCCAGTACTGTCCATTTCCTGTCTGCACTTTGCAAACACTATATAGTACTTTACAAATAAAATATATAATTATTAGTAGTAGTCTTTTATAATTTAACACATCGTAGGCCTACTGTAGTGCTGTCCTTAAATAAATACATGAACAAACATTCGGCCTCTTAGCTCTTAAATACGTTTGCTGCATTTGTGAGTGTGACAGAAGGCACAAACCTACCTATGAACCTCATTACAAATGATGTAAAACTGTACTGTATCTTATGTTTTTTTAAGAAATGGGATCTATAATTTATTATTCTATACATATTAAGATTCTCCAGTGCTGTGTCAGTTTGAGAATGCCTCTTCACATGTGTCGACACAGTCGCTCAGTACGTTTTTGCAAGGAGACCTCTCACCTTGTTACCGTCTTGGTCTGGGACTTGGTCTGGTGTTGTAAGCGCTTACGTGTTACCTTTTTGAGCAATTAAATGTGGCACGCTTACACACACTCTCCTTGAACACTGAGCTGCTGCTCGCCTCGGCTCAAGTCAAATGTGTTGGGGAGCTTCATGGACTTGAGTATAAAATCCTAGGGAAGGTTATGTGTCCAAAGCATTGGCCACTTCTTTCAAAGCTCATATCGCCACCTCGCATGCATTCTTTTCTCCTCCGTTTGAGTTGGATGAGGATAAAAGACTACACATGCTTTGTCATGCGGGGGCATATGTATATTGACAGTGTGTCAATTCAGGCTGTAAGATCAGCTCTTTGTCTGCTTTGGAGGCAGAGTAAAAGGTATGGCCATCTCCAAGCAATGATGAATGATAATGTGCAACATGTAACAAACATATATTAAACTGTAAAAGACCTGACTTTATATATGTTTTTGTTTTTTAATATTTGAATATTTGGTTACAATACTTGCAATTATTTAAACATGCATCAACATATCAAAGATGAATGTGTTTAATATATAAGACTATATAACATGAGAAAACTGGCCTTGGAAACATGAGCTCCTGAATGAATAGCTTAGAATGACTATCCTGAAGTATTAGCTACTTTTAGAAGTTACTTCAGAAGTTAGAAGAAAAACTCATGTCTAGACATGTTTAGGATGTTGTGTTTTAAGGTAATTGCTTATTCACAACACAAGCTATGCATTCTGAGTAGCCCGTTACTTAGTTCTAGTTGTTCATTGGTCTATTTGCCCGTGCAGATGTAAGTTACAATCTGACGTTTATGTAGTGGGTATAGCGGATTAATGTCACATACTGTATATAGGATGTGTTTAAGGTAAATATCCCATTAGTAAAGTTCATTGTGAAGGTGTTCAGCTCTTTCAACTCAAGCAGATACAATGACTGCATAATTTCTCTCAATTATTTCTAGATTTTTCTTTCTTAAAAATAAAATAAATAAAAATAACATAAAAACAGTTAATTGTATCATATTTGTAATCTTTTTTACAGAATGTGTAATTTAAAATGTTTGATTATCATCATCATACAGTACCTTATTGTTTTAAGTCTCTTATTGTTTTATCTTATTGTTATGGTTTTTAATTTTGTCAACAAACATTTTCATCTCAGGTTAAGGATTTTAAAAATGGTACTTTTCTGAACATAACCATTTTTTATATTAGAAATCAGCACACTCACACATGATATCTTGAAGTCTCTGATGGTCCACTCTGGAAAGATCTTCTCAGAAAGCATTTGCACCACAACATCACCGTAATACACCGGCTCACTGTCAAACGGCCAGTATCGATCACACTTCACCTGAATAAAACAAACATACACATGTGAGAACTGATTGGTCAGTTCTGAACCTGCAGATCACTGATTGGTCAGAGAGAATCGTCACTACCAGTGTCACTGGATTTGCGACACAGGAGATCAAACCGCTAGTTTTAAAGTTAGCAACAGCGATAGTAGTATTATTTGTTCACATGACTTTCGAATTGTAAAAAGAAATGGCTGTATGCAAAACAACATCTTAGTCAATAAACCACTCCTCTCGTTAGCGACGAACTAAACGGAAAAGTCTTTCAGGAAGTGTCTCAGCTGTTGTCCGCACACGGCTACCACCGGACCTACCAACAGTGTAGGGAAAAGTAAAAAAAATAAAATAAAAAAATTTAATTAAATTAAATTGACTACAGAATCATCAAGGACCACAACAGCCAGAGTGGTTCAAACAGAAAAATGTGGAAGTGGTTCGACCAAATTGGCACTATCCATGACAAAAGACCGGCAAGCAATGGGACAGAGAGTGCCCTGGACTCGGCCACAGCGTTATTGGAGTCCATGATGGAGGATGGTACGTTTTGTTATGTTAACTCTATACTCTATTTAAAAAGGATTTCAATGAACTTTTTGAAACACTTAAAAGACTGAAAGTTCAAACATTCATCAGTGGACCACTTCCAGCAAGAGGAACAAACAGGTTTTCACGGTTGCTTGGGCTTAATACATGGCTGCAAAAAACCTGCAATATAAAAGGAGTGAACTTCATTGACAACTTCAATCTTTTCTGGAGTCAGAGGCAACTGTTTCGACAGGATGGCCACCACCCAAACAAACTTGGTTCAAGAGTGCTAAAGGACAATATCCACTTCTCCCTCAATTATCCTTCTGCAGTGTGTGCCAATCCACTCAGTCTGAATGGCACACACACACCTGGACACAGTATGAATGACCACAGGACTTCACTTCAGCACCTGAATGGACATGCGGTTGACAAATCACACAAGGACAATGATAACACCACTCAGCCACAACAATTTCTGCTCATGGACACAATCTCATCTGAGCCCTGCCCACAAAGTTCACCACAGACAGACTGTGACATATTAGAACTGCTCCAAGATTCAGCACCCAAGGACGACTTTCTGGAAAACATCCAGGGAAACCAGGACAGCATATTACAGCCACTCTCACCAGACACGTTATCCCTCTCTCCAGCATCTCCACATCTGTGTTTCTCAGAGAAAATGGAAGAACTGGTGTATGCTGGAACCAAACTATCCCACTCTTTTGCTGCAAGCCCCCAGATATCAAGCAAAAAACGTCAGGCCCCTCAAGCACCTGCGGGCCCAGCTCACCCTCTCCCTCCTCCTGTGAGAGCTCTTTGACCTCTGCCACAACGCCAGGGCTCACACCCTCCTCCATTTGCTCGAGGTGAACCAAAAACTGATACCAGCTCTCAGTGATATGTGTTGGGTCCCCGCTATGATAACAGTAACTTTCTCAAATGTTTACAAAACAAGCGGGAACCCAGTGTGCCTGTATCAATCTCTATTGCTGTTCGATTACATCATAGAAAGTCTAAGGCCTTCAAAAGCCGTACAGCAAACCCATCTAATCTGGTGCCTATTACACGCCAAACTAAGATTGCTGTGGGGACAAAAACTGTTAAGTTAGCACTTTTAAACATCCGCTCACTTAAAAATAAATCACTTCTAGTCAATTACTTAATAAGCACATACAACCTGGATTTTCTGTTTCTAAATGAAACTTGGCTAGAAGACAGCTGTAGTGCAACAGTCCTTAATGAAACATCCCCTCCTAACTTTACTTATTTGAGTGTCTGCAGAGAAGGTATTAGAGGTGGGGCTTTAGCTGCTCTCTTTAAAGATGTCTATCAATGTAAGCAAATATCATTTGGGAATTACCCGTCTTTCGAATATCTGGGTAGTGTGTTAAAATGTGCTCCACGCATTTTACTTATCATTATTTACAGGCCTCCAAAATACTCTCCAGCCTTCGCTGAGGACTTTACAGAACTGTTATCAACAATTACCTCAGAGTTTGACTGTTTTGCCATTGCTGGAGACTTTAACATTCACATAGATAATGCAGAAAACAATATGACAAAAGAAATCATAACTGTTTTAAAAACTTTTGATCCGACTCAGCATGTACATGGACCCACACACAATCATGGACACATTCTAGATTTACTTATCAGTAAGGGTCTAAACATTTCATCGATTGTTATTAAGGATGTAGCATTGTCTGATCATTTCTGTATTTTCTTTGATATATTGATCTCTCCTGCCATTGAAGCTAGATCTGTGTCTGTCAAGAAGAGATGCTTAAATGAGAACACTAGTGTACTATTTATGAAGGCTATATCTTTAGCACCAAGTATATCTGCTGACTCATTGATTTTCTCCTTGTAAAACAGTTAAACGATGGGCAAGGAGGAGGCGAGAACTTAAAAGTTAAAAGTGTAATTGATGATATTGCTCCTGTGAAAGTCAGGAAGAAGAGTGGCAGACAAAAAGCACCTTGGAGAAACTCAACAGCAGTGCAAAATATGAAAAGACAATGCGCATGTGGCGGAAGACAAAACTTGTAGTCCATTATAACATCTACAAAGACAGCATCCATGCTTTTAATATGGAACTAGGCAACGCTAGACAGACTTTCTTCCTGAATATTATAAACAGCAACTTAAACAACACACGCACTCTTTTTGCGACTGTAGAGAGACTGACAAACCCCCCAAGCCAGATTCCCAGTGAAATGCTCTCAGACAGCAAGTGCAGTGAGTTTGCTTCTTTCTTCTCTGAAAAAATCAATAATATCAGAAAGGTGATCAGCACATCCTTGAGTTGTGCTGGGGTCAGGCAAATCAAACCACAACCTGAGAAAGTAATTACTATGTCTGATTTCAAAGAAACTGATGGCAAAATTTTGGAAGAAACCGTACAGCACCTTAAAACATCAACCTGCGCCCTTGATGCACTTCCCACATCTCTTTTCAAAAGTGTGTTCAACTGTTTAGAAGCAGATCTCCTAGAAGTGATAAACTCCTCACTTCTCTCTGGGAGTTTTCCAAACTCCCTGAAAACTGCAGTTGTCAAGCCCCTCTTGAAAAAGAGCAATCTGGATAAGACCATATTAAGCAACTATAGACCGATCTCAAATCTTCCTTTCATAGGCAAGATCATTGAAAAAGTTGTCTTCAATCAGCTGAACAAATTCTTGAACTCAAATGGATACTTTGACAATTTTCAATCTGGTTTCCGATCTCATCACAGCACAGAGACAGGCTCATAAAAATAATAAGCGATATTCAGCTTAAATACTGATACAGGCAAATTATCAGTACTGGTACTACTCGACCTCAGTGCTGCATTTGACACTGTCGATCACAACATACTTCTTGACAGGCTGGAAAACTGGGTGGGACTTTCTGGGATGGTCCTAAAATGGTTCAGGTCATACTTAGAAGGGAGAGGTTATTATGTGAGTACAGGAGACCATAAGTCTGAGTGGACGTCCATGACATGCGGAGTCCCTCAAGGCTCAATTCTTGCGCCACTCCTGTTCAACCTGTATATGCTCCCAATGAGCCAAATAATGAAAAAGAACCAAATTGCTTACCACAGCTATGCAGCCGACACACAGATCTACTTAGCCCTATCACCTAACGATTACAGCCCCATTGACTCCCTGTGCCAATGCACTGATGAATTAAACAGTTGGATGTGCCAAAACTTTCTTCAGTTAAACAAAGACAAAACTGAAGTCATTGTGTTTGGAAACAAAGATGACATTCTCAAGGTGAAGGCATACCTTGACGCTAGGGGTCAAACAACTAAAAATCAAGTCAGGAATCTTGGTGTGTCTCTAGAGTCAGACCTTAGTTTCAGTAGTCATGTCAAAGCAATAACTAAATCAGCATACTATCATCTGAAAAATATTGCAAGAATTAGATGCTTTGTTTCCAGTCAAGACCTAGAGAAACTTGTGCATGCTTTCATCACCAGCAGGGTGGATTATTGTAATGGACTCCTCACTGGCCTTCCCAAAAAGACCATAAGACCGTTGCAGCTCATACAGAACGCTGCTGCCAGGATTCTGAGCAGAACCAGAAAATATGAACATATCACACCAGTCCTCAGGTCTTTACACTGGCTCCCAGTTACATTTAGGATTGATTTTAAAGTATTATTACTGGTATATAAATCACTCAATGGGCTAGGACTTCAATATTGCAGATATGCTCACTGAATATAAACCCAACAGATCACTCAGATCATTAGGATCACATCAGCTAGAAATACCAAGGGTTCGTGTTATTGTTTATGGTCAGTAATGTTTGTGTCGCGTTTAAGATGATGTCACGGCAGTAGAGGTGTCGCGACTATAACGATCAGCCTAAAATCCCACCCACGTTGAGATGGCACTAAACTGCAGTGGAAAAGCAAGCTCAGGAAAGTAAAGCGAGAAGAGTCGAGTCGAACCGTAACGTGCTGTGGAAAAGTGCCATAAGTTAACATGGAACCATCTATGGAAGCATTCTTTCTCTCGTTTTACTTTTGTACTTCAGATTTGATAATTTAAACTGGTTAAATCTTTTGTTTTTTAGCACTTTATTTTAAAATAAGATGCATTTTTGTGAGTAGACAGGTATGTTATTTGCAATAATCAATGACAGCACTCACCATCCCTCTCTCCACACACTGCGTCACCATAACAATGCTATGTACATTTTGTTCCCACACCATGCGCCAGAAATCATCTTTGGTAGCAGGAAGAGGCCCTTGTGTGGCAATATATTCCCATCTGAAATTGTTGCCCTGTTAAACAGATTACAATAAAATTAAACATGGGTAACAAATATGCATGTGAACACCACATCACCTAAAATATTCCAATCTAGGCCTAGCAAAAATCAGCTGAAGAAGATAAATGATCCTGAACTCACAGGTATGTAGTTTGCATTGATGAAGTCTGAGCAGGGGTCGTCCTCCAGGCAAGACAGTCTGACACGTGAGGAGTCATCTGCAGTAAATTAATTCAGAGGTTAATGAGTGGGGGCCAAATCTACCAGCAGCCCTTTCTTAGTCAATTTGAGCACACAAAGAAAAGGATTAAAAACATATACTTGATAAATTAGGTCAGAAAATGTAATACATCTCTACTTACAAGGCAGTATATTGTTGTATCGGTTTTTGCTTCGGTTCCATTGTAAACGTGCTGCGCTCTGAGTTTGGGTCCTTCCCACATCCTTTAGGTTCTTTTAATGTTGAGAAAAGGTTGATTACATAGCCATTAATGCATCCAAATGATAAAGTATACCTTATGTAGTGATATATGTTTATACATGTACTATCAACTGTGCTATTGTACATATCTGCTTTGGTGGACTTTGATATTTAATTGATTTGACGATATGAAGTGCACTACCTCAAACTCCTCTGATAGAAGGTAACTGGAATCAGCCTGAAGTTTAGCAAGATGGGACTCAAAGTGGGCTGCACTTACTGGGCTAATGCAAAATAGAGAACATACATTTTAATTTCTTATAGTAACACTTTAACTACTCTCTAGTTGATAACAAATGTAAATTCATTAAAACATCCAAAGCACAAAGAGATCAATACCTTGACCCTGAAAACACATCCATGGCCATGTACTGAAGTTTGAGCTTTTGAGATTTGGCAATAGCAAAGTGGACATCAGACTTGTATACTGACTGGCTAACATCTTGCAGCCCCTCGAATAGAGATATTTTTGAAACTCTTTCGGAAAATAATGAACCAGCTTAACATTATAAAACAAATGTCTGTGTTTACACATAATGCACATCCAAGATATTGCATCCATATATATTTAACTGTTCATCACAAGCACAACTGTCAACACTCACACCCTGTCTACACCAGACGTACAATGGAACCCATTGTAATCAATGATGCTGTCTACCATGGAAGTGTCCATTGTGGCACATCGATTGCGCCATCAGAAAACAGATGTCCTGTTCCATTTTGGACTGCACGCAGTGGCGGTACTACAGCCAACAACAAAAATAAACCTCTCAGAAAGTTTGTGTCGATGCGACCGGTGTAGACAGCCTCAAGCCTTTGTGTCGCATCAACGGATGCACTTGGTGTAAACAGGATGTCAGTACCATAAGTTATCACACCATCATGACATATGCAATATTCAATATTCATGCAATATTCATGAATTAAACAGTTTACTCACAGTTTTTGCAATTGCATCCAAGTGTTTTTAACTGCCTCATCCTTCAATAACAGTTCCTTTGCAAAGCTTGAATTGAATTGACCCGAACGGGCTGCGGTAACACATTGTCAAAAAAAGAGAGGTTTCCTCACTCCTTAGGTCACATAATTGGAGTTAATGGCAGCTGTTATCATGGGCACAGACACCGAGCACTCGCAGCCAGGGCCCTGCAAATGCGCCCATCACCCCCACCCCCCGCCTTTGCGCACCCGGCCGCGCCACACCTACGGTCAGCCGGTTGTGATGAGTCTTGAAGACGGCCCAAGAGGCCCTCTTCCTCAGTCACTAACCCGGCCTATGCTGGGTACATGGAGGGAGGTAAGTGCTTTGAGGTCCCCCTCAGCGCAGCCACCTCGGGTCGAAGCAATGTTCCTCCTAGATGTGGCATTGCCATGCCCCCTGCCATGAGGCCCCACACAGGTATGTCAGACACGATCGTCCCCTTAGTGCCCCTCACCCGGACCTTGGATGTGTGGCTAGCGTGTTCCAAGCTGTCACGGTGGATGGCCAGGACGGCTATGTGATTCAATTTGTCAGGCACCCGCCCTGGTTCAGCGACGTCCGCTTCACCTTGGTGCGGGAGAGAACTCCGCCACCCTGTGGGCGGAGTTTGCGACCCTTCTACGCAAGGGTGCGATAGAACCTGTCCCTCCAGCCGAGATGAAGAAAGGGTTCTACAGCCCTTCATCGTACCAAGGAAAGGCAATGGGTTGCGGCCAATCTTGGATATGCAAGTTCTAAATTGGGCTTTACACAGACTCCTGTTCAAGATGCTGCCACAGAAACACATTTTGGCATGCGTCCGGCATTAAGATTGGTTTGCGGCGGTAGACCTGAAGGATGCGTATGCTCACGTCTCTGTTTTACCTTGATGCAGACCCTTCCTGCAGTTTGCTTTCGACGGCCAGGCGTATCAGTACAAGGTCCTCCCCTTTCGCCTGTCCCTGTCCCCTCGCATCTTCACGAAGGTCGCAGAGGCAGCTCTTTCCCTGATGATCTGCATACTCAACTATCTCAACGACTGGCTGATCTTAGCACACTCTCGAGAGTTGCTGTGCACACACAGGTACCTAGTGCTCATACACCTCAGCTGTCTAGGGCTTCGGGTCAACTGGGAAAAGAGCAAGCTCTCCCCGGTTCAAATCATCTCTTTTCTCGGCATGGAGTTAGACTCGTGTCAATGATTGCATGCCTCACAAGCGAACATGCACAGTCAGAGCTGAACTGCCTGAACTCTTTCAGGCAGAGGACAGCAGTTCCACTGAAACACTTTATAGGCTCCTGGGGCATATGGTATCCTCGGCGGTGGACATGCCGCTTGGGTTGATGCATAGGAGTCTGCTTCAGCACTGGCTTCAGACTCGAGTCCTGAGATAGGCATGGTGCCGTGGCACACATAACGTGGCTGTTACACCCCTCTGCCGCCACTTATTCAGTGCTTGGACAGACCTTGCATTTCTACGGGCAGGAGTTCCCCTACATCAAGTGTCCAGATGCGTCGTGGTCACCACAGATGCCTCCAAGTCGGGCTGGGGTGCCGTGTGCAACTACATCGACACATCGTCTCGTTCCCTCCATCAGGGAACAGAGGTTACGACAGTAACTGAGACGTTATTATTAATGCTATTTTTATGACTGGATTCAGTGATTCCATCCCTGTTTTCAACATCGTAGACTCCTATCATTGAATTAATGAAAATTAATTCACATGTGTAAAGGCTGCATCACCATGCTACCACCTCGGGATGTGAATATTTTTTTTTTAAATCAGCGTTTCAGCGGTCGTCACAGTCTAAAGTTTACAACGCAAATGCTTTTGTAGTTAACACAACATTTAGGAATTTGTTTTAATTTTCCAGGAATTTTCCATGAATGGAAAACGTATCGGTTACCTAACGTAACCTCGGTTCTCTTCTCTCTGTCGGTGCACCATTTTGAGAACACAGACCATTTTGACGCTTAGAGTCTTCTCGTGGAAGGGGCTCTAGTGTGTATGATGGTGTTTATTACTCCTTCTGGCAGTGCGACGGGTAGTCGTTGATCACCCACGCATGCAGCGCCCAGAGAGGAGATCTGCTCTCACTGGGATGGGCCACGGCGCTGTCAGTGACAGCTGCGTAAGCTCCGGGAACCATGTCTGATTCTCCCAACGCGGGGCTATGAGGAGCACCGAGTGACGCGTTTCCCTGATCCTCTGCATTACCTGTGGCAATAGCGAGACGGGAGGGAAGGCGTAAAGCGGGCGTCTGGGCCAGTCCTGGGCCAGCGTGTCCTCACTTTTCGAGAAAAATATTGGGCAGTGAGAGTTCTCTTTGGACGCAAAGAGGTCTATCTCTGCTCTGCCGAATAGGTGCCATAACGTCTGGACTGTTTGAGCGTGCAGGGACCATTCCCCTAGGGGAATATTGTCTCTGGACAGTCTGTCCGGGCCGTCGTTCAGGTGGCCTGGCACATGCGTCGCCCTCAGCGAGCGCAGGTGGCACTGGGACCAACTCAGTATGCGTTTCGTCAGATGGAAGAGGTTCCTGGATCTGACACCGCCCTGACGGTTTAGGTAGGATACCACAGATCTGTTGTCCGAGCGGACCAGGGCGTGGTGACCCTGAATGACCGGGAGAAAGCGCCGGCGGCGTACTCGAGCGCTATCATTTCCAGACAATTTATGTGAAGGAGCTTTTCCTGAACTGACCATAGGCGAAAACCGGAGAGCCCTCGCGAGACCGCGCCCCAACCCATGTTGGACGCGTCTGTCGAGATGACTTTTCAGCGAGATACAGCTCCCATTGTCACTCCCGCTGATACCATTCGGCCACTGTCCAGGGCTGCAGAGCTGATATACAGGTCTGAGTCACCTTGATGGGCTGGCGGCCTGTGGCCCAAGCCCGGCGAGAGCAGCGGTGTTTAGCCAATGCTGAAGCGGCGCATGTGCAGTAAACCCAGCTGAAGTACTGCTGCGGCTGAGGCCATGTAACCTAGCACTCTCTGGAATTTCTTCAGAGGCGTGAGGCTGTTCATCTGAAAAGATCGCGGCTAGTCAGCTGAACACGGCGCAGCTGTGTAGATAAGCGAGCCGTCATTGCCACGGAGTCTAGTTCTATTCCAAGGAAGGAAATTGTCTGACTGGGCTGTAGTGAGCTCTTGGTCCAATTGACTGCAAGACCCAAACTGTTCAGATGGCTGAGGAGAACTGCTCTGTGAGACAGAAGCTCCATATGTGACTGTGCCATAATCAGCCAGTCGTCCAAATAGTTCAAAATTCGCAAACCCTGACTCCACAGGGTGCGGCGCCGCATCCATGCACTTCGTGAAAGTACGAGGTGCTAAGGACAGGCCGAGCGGGAGGATGGTGTATTGATAAACCTGGCCGTCGAGGCGAATCTCAAGAATGGCCTGTGACGGGATTTATCTGAATCTGAAAGTATGCATCTTTCAGATCGAGAGAAATAAACCAGTCTCTCTGGCGCACATGCGCGAGGAGTTTCCTGATTGTAAGCATTTTGAGCGGTCTTTTTGCAAGCACCTTGTTCAAAACCCTGAGATCTAATATGGGTCTGAGGCCGCCGTCTTTCTTGGGAACAAGAAAATAACGGCTGTAAAGCCCCGACTCGCTCAGAGAGGGTGGCATTTTCTCTATGGCCCTTTTGCACAGAAGGCTTGCTATTTCTGAACGAAGCATGCACGCTGCTTCCGTGTTCACAGTGGTTTCGAGCCAGCTCTGAAGCGAGGAGGGCGGCGATCGAACTGTAGCAAATAGCCCTGTTGTATTGTGCTTAACACCCACTTGGATATCCCTGGAATAGCTTCCCACCCTTTGAAGCGTAACGCTAGAGGGTGAATGGCCAATTCGCTCTGATTGCCGCACACAGAGCTGAACAAAATGTGTGAGCGCGTTTAGTGTGTTCATGCATGATTGCTCGCAGACAGCATGAACAGGCTGTTTTGTGAGTGACTTCCGATTGGAATGAATGGGGAAAGAGTCACATCTGTTACGTGATGCGCAAGCATAGTCATGGGCACGGGACTTACACACAGAGGAATGTTTGCTGGCCGTGTAACAGAGCGGGCAGAGAATGGGCGCGCGACGTATTCGTGAGCGCATTTATTGACTCTAGCGCTCGAGCGGTTCAGTAACCGCTTTATGTGAGCGTGCTCTGGTGGGGACACGAGACATGCAGTGCTTGTGTGCAGAAGTGAACACTGGATTGTGGGCACATTTTCTACACATAGGGCTGGTCGTGTGACAGAGCGGCCAGAGAATGGGCGCGCGCACGCATTTGTGGGCGCCTTCTTTGACTCTGACGCTCGAGCGGTTCATAACCGCTTTATGAGAGCGTGCTCTGATAGGGGCACGGGATGTGTTATGCTTGTGTGTAGGGGCGAACACTGGGTTGTGGGCACATTTTCTACACATAAGACATGTTTGCTCTTTACAAGATTTATTTGGGTCGCCGTGAAAACGGCGTTTGAGTGCTGAGCAAGCGGGCAGTGTTACCGGCTTGTTGGCTGCTAAATTCACCACTGTAGTAGCCTGAGAGAAGGGGACTGACAGGGGCAAAGCTTTGACGGTGGTCCGGCCGCGGCGGGACTGAGCCGTCGTTTGTTCAACAAAGTTAGGAAGACTTCGATTGCTCTGGTTTCAGCGTTACCTTAAATCGAGGCCCGCGGGGGGGCGGCGGTCTGCGGCGGCTGTCTGAGCGCGATCGAGGGCGGCCGCCCTGTCGACGCTGAGAAGTCTGAGATTGTTGAGCTGGGCGCTGTGAAGAGGCTCGTGCAGGAGGCTGATCACGTGAGCGGCCTGCTGAGGAGTTAGCGCGACGAGGCAGAAAGAGATTCATGGCTTGTGTGGCTTTTTGGACCTCTGAAAACCGGTCAATGATACCACTCACCGCGGAGCTGAAGAGACCGGATGGAGAGAGCGGTGCGTTGAGGAACGTAGAGCTCTGCTTCTCCCATGTCGGCTAGCGTTAACCACAGATGTCTCTCGGTCACAGTCAGCGCGGCCATGCACTTCCCTATAGCTTGGGCTGCAGCTTTGGTAGCCGGAGGGCGAGGTCCGTAGCACTCCGTATGTCTGCAACCGCCTCTGGATGCCTACTTTCCTCATCCCACTCCCGCAGAAGGTCCGCTTGGAGGATCTGTAGGACGGCCATAGAGTGCAGAGCAGATGCAGCTTGGCCGGCGGCGGAATAGGCGCGGCCAACACAGGCGGAAGTTGTTCTGCAGGCCTTAGACGGGAGCACTGGTTTAGACCGCCATCTCGCGGAGGGCGGGCAAAAGGTGTGCTGCTACCGCATCCTCGACCGGAGGGATGGAAGCGTAGCCCTTCTCAGTAGCGCCGTCCACCGAAGCAAGAGAGGTGGAGACGTGGGATCGGACCCTGGCCGAGAAAGGCGCGTTCCATGATTTGGAAAGTTCCACAGCTCCCATAAAAAACAACAACTTTTTTTAATTTAATAACTTATGACTTACGTAGTTTTATTTCAATATTTAGTTTAGTTTAATTTCAATACAGTTATCCATGTTTTTAGATGCTCTTATCTTTTCCGTGTTTTTTTTCTCATGATTTCTACAAGCCATTAAAAAAAAAAAAAAAACATTTAAAAAAATCATGGAAATGTATTATATGGGCCCTAATATGTTGAAAAACAGCTATTAATAAATTTTCAGAGGTACCTTTGTATGCTTGCATTTTTTAGGGGTAAAGGGCCTACAATTGGCCATTGTCCCCTACTAGTATAGGCCTAACAACGATATCATCCATAGAAATGTTTTAGTCTATGTAGTTAATGATATCAAGATTTTATCTACATATCAATGTAGTACATAAGGCTCAATATGAAGAAGAAAACAGATGAAATATTTCAGTACCTCTTTATTCCTGAGCACATCTGTGAGGTGGGCAATGCCTTCCACATACACATCTTCATCACTGGACTTTCCTGCACCGCTCTTGATACATAAGCACAAATTAGTACTGTCAAACGTGATATATTTATCTTACACCTTATCTTGTTCGTGCATACTTACATTTTGTGCACCCTCTTTCTGTAAATCAGTAAAGCGGTCACAGCAATCATCATGGTGATTAGAAATGTAGCGGTTGTGATTCCTGCCGTGAGCCCGTTGCGTGACACTAAGTGCAGGAAACCATTAATAATACAAATCTAGACGATCTTTGTTTAAAGGTTTTTCAGAACAACATGATTCCACACATCCATTTGATTTGATCCATTTGCTCATAAACTAAATACAATCAAATATTACTGCATCTTACCTGATTGAGTTAACAATGGGTGGGAGAGGTAGCTGTCAGTGTAAAGGGGATGAGCAAATTCTCTGTTTTCTTCATCAAACAGCTGAGTGAAGGCACGCACACTTAATCTAAAACAAGCATACATAAATATCTATTATTACCTCCTTTAATCCTGTCACAATATGGCAAGCACTTTCGAACTTCGATCTAATCATGTACAGGATATTAATAATAGATGTTTAATTAAATGTACTAGTTACAATGCTAATCCTTGCAGCAATGGAATTACTACTAGTGAAAGTGCCAATTATTTATATCAGTAATTAGGTTTGCACTGGTGAAAACAGTCATTCTTGATATCAAAAATTACATTTCAACTAGTAAAAAAACGAATTCTTAATATCTGTAACCATTTCAACTAGTAGAATTTCACAATGATATGTCATTCACTTTTGGGCCTCACTTCCCAAAGCCATCGTAACTTTAGTACTTGAAAATGGTCATAGATTTGCGAGTGTTCTGGAGTAATCATAGAGCGCTAAGAGCATCGTAAGGAGACAGACTTATGAGGTCATCTTCATCAATTTAATACTTTTAATTGTATGATGATTACAATGAGAATTTAATATCAGCTACTTTTAAGGTTTATTGTATATTAATCAACAATTAATAATAATAACAACAATACAAATAAATGCATAGCGGTGGAGGAATAGTGGGCTAAAGCTCAGTACTGTAAGCATTGTGTCCTTGAGTAAGACACTTAACTCCAGGTTGCTCCGGGGGATTGTCCCTGTAATAAGTGCACTGTGGATAAAAGTCACTTTGGATAAAAGTGTTTGCCAACTGCATGAATGTAAACATAAACAAACAGATAAATGAACTAGTAAATAAATAATTGACTTGATTAGTGAATGTTCCTAATGAGCATCTTCCAGCTCTCTGCTTTGCACTTTGCTGACTACACTGTGAATCTCGTTATATTCAATCTGTGCTTGATCGTTGGCAGGATCATTCACAGGGACTCACAAGGATCATTCACCATTAACAGACAGAATGTCTTCACTGACCCTTGAATCAATTGCACTTTGACCCACAGAATTTGTGGAAAGGAAACATTGCAAATGCACATCTGATGAATGAAGCAGTGATTGTCTAAAGGCAACGGATCGTTCTGCACAATAAGATCACAAAACTACATTTAATTAGCCTGTGTAGCTAATTAGTGTTTTGGAAAATAAATGCAACCATTTTCCAGCGAGGTAAATATTAAGCATTTCTAAAGAATTACAATGTCGAGCGACACTACACTGTCACATTTCAGCACTTCACATATACGGACAGCGACTCTCTTAAGTTACAGCATCCGCGCATGTTCATGTTAAGGGGAGCTTTGTGAAACACACTCAAAAAATAAAGAACGAAATGCTCCTATCTGCTAAGATCAACTGTTATTAGGAAACAATGCCCTGTTCAAAAGGCAATTACAGATTCCTTTAATGTCTTAGTAGTTAAAATTCAAAAAACACATTTCAGCTAACTACATCTTACTGGTAAAAACCCGTACAACCCTTTAAGGTAGGGGAGAATTCTTAGGCTAATAAACAATTCAGGCATACCGATATGAAGTTCTGGGTTTGAGTGGTCCATCGCAAAGACTTCGTCCATGCTGGATAGATTCTGGATCCCATTTACAAGGTCCTCCTAAACGCTTCATCCCAGCTCCGAGGTTTATCTCAAACACACGGATCATGCTGTCAGATCCCTCAGCACAGAGACTGTGAAAGTATCCGGTCTGGTACGCTTTGATTGAGCCGTTCTGTCTGTAGTCCAGATAAGAGGGCAGAGGGTGTCTCTGCTCAGGTTGGATATAATCAATATCTGTAAAAATAAAAAGACTGCATTAGATTTGTTATAGTTAGACGTTGTATTAAAGACATGTTATCTATGGCTGAAACCAGGCACAAAACTTCCTGCAGGTAGTCTCTGAGTCCTCAAACTATAAGATTAATCTGCCAGAAGAGCAGTGCCGAATCATAACTGACGTAAAGTGTTTTCTGCAAGTATCTTGCTGTTTAAAGGTTCAACCGCTAGAGGGCCAAAAGTTACATAGTGCAGCTTTAATATGTAAAAATGTGTGGTTGTACCATGTGACTCAGTGACGATGACCGTGAAGAAGCGAATGGCTCCGTTTACATCACTGAACCAGCTGCAGTTGAATTTGAACAGGACGGTGGAGTGTGTGATGACGCTTGCACTCACACGCACTGACACTGGTGGAGCAGGCGGCCCTGAAAAATAAACATTGACTGGGTGAGATTCTGTCATAGCATTTGAACACCTTGATTACTTCTAACGCACAAATCGAAAGAAATGGATTTACTGTTTAGTACCTTTTCTTTGGAGTAATTATTCTAGGTCTTACTTGAATTAATAATTAATATTGATAATATTTTCATGCTTGTAAACTAAACCTCATAAAACTCATTCTGAGAGTCACAGATTTACAACATCATTTTTATGTTTATATTACCATATTTATTTATATTGCCTGTTTGCTGTAGGATTCTAGTGTCATATACTGTATGTAGCTTCAGAAGATTTATTTTAATGAAGATTAAAAATGTACATGCATGTATTAATGGCAAGTGTATATTTTAGATGCTGTAACTGGCCACTGTTTCTTTATTTGAATCCCCAATTTGCCTTCACTGGTTCATTTGAAATGTTCCTGTGGTGTGACAAGTGCATTTTTATATGTACAACTATTCCATCTAGTCTCAATTCAAATGAGCTTATAATCACTTATAGTGAATAATAATTATCCAATAATTAGAAAAATGCTGTTTAACCCCCCAAAATAGGCAAGAATATAAAGGTACCATTTCTGTAAACATTAAATTCCATCTTTTTTTTCCCCCAAAACATTTTGCTTGTAGAAATTTTGAAGAAAGGAACATTTGCCTTGATGTTAGCTGCCTTCTCAAAAAATGCTGCCACGTTTATATGAAATAAATATTGTGAGTTGATGCCAGACTTTATATATAGTCACACATCCTCAGCATTTGTGTTATATCTATTCAATATTATTAACAAACGTGTCACAAATATTTCATGTCAACTACCCTACCTATTCCAGTTTCATTTTCTTCCAAATGATATTTGAGGCTTCAGATTTAAAAAATCTAAACAAATTATTGATCAACTCATGTATAGAGTCTAAATCAAATATGGTGACACGTCAGTCACATCAAACTTCAATAGTTCTTGCGAGTCTCGTGAATGAACAGCATGACACCAGGACACAGGAACCATTTGTTTTATTTAATCTGAGAGTGAATAACTTTAATTTTGATCTGTTCATCACACAACGTGATTGTAGACATTCAGAAGACTTGGAAAATAAAAAATGAGTTGTATGGACACTTTAAAGTGAGTTTTTATAACAAAAGTAATAGTCATTTGGATTTTAACATTTATAGTCATAAAAGTATAGCCATACAGAATACGCACACTGTTTTCACAATTTCTACGCTGATTTTGGTGGAAAAGCTGTGGAAATGTACTGATATTTGAAATCATCATCAAGTAAACACTGAAGGAATGGGGAATTTGGAGAACATTGTGAAGAGCAAATGTTCAAGTTCTGTGGATTGCTGTTGGCAAAGATTCTCAGCTGGTTTAGTAATGAGAAAATAAGTTATGTTGTCACTCACTGTCAATCATGGTGATAACGCTGTTCTTTGCAGCTGAACTCTTCTGGTCTCCAGAGTTCACTTTGATGGAGATGCTGTAGTTTTTGAAAGGTTCCAGGTTGTCAAACTGCTGTGAGAGAGCAGTGTTTCCCAGTGTGAATGTATAGACTGGAGACTCTGAGTCGTGTTTGTGGCATTCCACAACATAAGAGTCGTAATCAGACTCTGGAGGTGTCCATGAGCAGGACACAGAGTTGGAGCTCAGAGGATAACAGTGAATGCTTGGGGTCGGCTGTGGAGCTAGAGAGAAACAACACTTCTGTAAGTAAATAGTCACAAGCCAAATATTTTCCAAAGTGACAAGTAGTTCACTTTACTATAGGTAAAATGCCCTGAATGACCTGGGTTTCACAGTGCATCTACAGTACACATTCAAAAAATAATACAGACCCACTTTATATTAGGTGTCTTTAATTACTATGTACTTTAATTTGATACAATGTACTTATTATGCACATACGTGTTGTTGCACTGCACTTCAATTTAAAGAACCTGTTAAACTTAAACATTATCTTAAACCATACCCTCCCCCAACCCTTTTTTATGGCCCCCAGCTGAACCATTTCCATGTCCATTTCCAAGGAGAAGACCACAGCCTGCCCGAAGGGAAGGCAATTGTGTGGAAATATGTCACATGGTCTTACCGAGTCTTGTCGGTAGTGTCGCATGTGGAGAAGTCCCCGTGGTAGGTCCTATTCAGAGGGGATGGAACTCTAAAAACACGCCGACCATTGGCAGAGGGGGACTCTGCCCAAGGAAGACGTGGGTTTACCAATGGGGAAACCGTCTTGCAGAACATACATCACACAGGGTTACATAGGAGCAACCGGCACATGTGGAGCACCTACCCCAGTAGAAGGCCTATTAGCACACGTACTGGGCTGGCATTGAACTTCTCCGCGAATCCGTCTGCTAAATGGCCAAGAAGGAAGGATGCCAACTGTAGGCCTTATTCACCAGTGATGACATAAACCTACAGGCTCTGGACGGGAGTGTCAGGCAGTTCTGCCAGTTGGCGGCACTTTGCGGGCACAGGCCGAGTACCCCCTGGCAGCCCCATTGTTGAGGGTCGTGAAAGCAGAGGAGCTCAGAGATTGGGTCCGGGCAGTGAAAGGTGCATGCCACGACTTTGTGAGCTCCTCATGCACTTCTGGGAAGAAAGGGACCATGGTGAAGCATGGCCGTGAAACCAATCATCAAGCCGTGAGGGTTCAGAGTGGGGCGGAGGGTCTAACAATGGCAGAGGTGTCATGCCTACATTTGCACTGCTTGGAAAAGTCCCAGAAAGCCCCATAAAAAGCTTAAACTGTTAGAGCTCTTGGAACTTGTGCCCAAGATAACATTAAATAATTTGTCAAAGTGAGACAAGGCATGTCCAATAGCTCCTCCAATGTGAGTTCATACTGAAAAGTTCACCAAGAGGCATTATTCCCTCCCATTCCCTGGTGTTTGTTAAAAAGAGTCCAGAGGTCCACAGTGATATTTTTAAGCACCCCTTGCAGGACTGTCACAAAGGAAACAAGCATGGCGTGATCTGAAAAAATTGTTCTTAGTACCTCAATATCAAAGGGTCCTCCACAATGCATGAGGGATTTTTTGCTCAAAGAGAGATACTTGTTCAACTCTATCGGCTAACTGGCATTCCAGTCTTTCATGTGGGCAATGTATGCTTTGGCAAGCATATTTCTGCAATAGGTGGGATGAGCCAGCCCATAGTTAACAATGCATCCACTCACAGGGTGTGCATATACATTGTGGAAACACTTGTGACATTTTTTGTTAAGCTGAACAAAATTCAGGGAATAGTCAAGGTCCAACTCACTGAATATTCCCCACAAAGACCTGGAAATATCCATCTGCATGTGGTCCAAATTTTAACTGAAAGTGGCAGCCTCATGGATTGACAGTGCAATGTACAGTGTTACCCTCACACCTATCAGGTACAATCTGTACCTTGACCACAGAAGATGCATACTCAGATCTTTTCCTGAGATGCTGCAGTCTGTGTGGACAGAAACAGAGTTCACTTGTACAGTGTCCAATACTGAGCTAAGGTCCAGGATATCACCTTATTTTTGTGGTAAGGTCCAGAATATTCCTTTTGTCCAAATTTAATCAAACTCAAGACAATCTCAACATTTGACCTAGGGTTAACCCTCTGGGGTCGACGGACGTGCCTGCTGGATTTTTCGTCATTACAGCGGTAACAACATAAAACTCTCTGTCATTTTGGGGCATACATATAAGTGTAAGACATCACTAGAGACTATAAAGGGTCTACTTTTTTGTGTACACTCACAATAACAACAAATCCTTGTGCTTTTGTAAAATAAAGAAAATAAAAAGGGTGAGCTGTAAGCAATCTATGGGTTGCGAGCATATGTCAGAAACACGTCACTAAAATAACTATAATAACAATATTT
Source organism: Xyrauchen texanus (assembly GCF_025860055.1). Taxonomy (NCBI): domain Eukaryota; kingdom Metazoa; phylum Chordata; class Actinopteri; order Cypriniformes; family Catostomidae; genus Xyrauchen; species Xyrauchen texanus. Next base: position 957,047 of record NC_068320.1, read on the forward strand.
TACAAGTGGGACTGTTTCCAGACTTGCCAGCCAGGATTCAGAGTATTGAAATTTGAAATATGTCCAAATAAGCAAGTTTTAGTTACATTTAAATGTTGTTTCGGCTAAAGCAGGTATTTAAATTGTATGATGTATAATATAAATATGATATGTAATATGATATAAAAATAATATGAATGTTTAGATTATATTTTAACTAGTGTTTATGCTGCCTCATTATCATCAACAAAGCTTGTGCTTGCAAATATGTGTTCAGGTTAAATGAGTAAAATACATTTTAAATATGCCCATATTAGAAAAATCAGCATCATATAATGATTTCTGAAGGATCATGTGACACTGAAGTCTGCAGTAATGATGCTGAGAATTCAAATATGATCACACATTGCATTTTACAATATATTAAAATAGAAAACTGTTCTTTTAAATTGTAAAAATAGTTCACAATATCACTGTTTTTACTGTATTTTGAATCAAATAAATGCAGTCTTGGTGAGCAGAAGCGTGTAGGTCTAAAATTAAGTAAAGGACATCGCCTATAGATTATAGCATCAAAGTTTCATCCACCTGAGACACTGCAAACTAAATTTAAAAGTCTGCAGATCTTAGGGGTCTGATTCTGTCTCAAGAGGGATCTATTGAGTCAAGACCTACATATTTTTAAAGGACATCCACTATAGTGTCTACACTAATCAGCAACAATATTAAAAGCACTGGCAGGTGAAGTGAATAACATTCATTATCTCATTACAATGGCACCTGTTAAGGGGTGGGATATATTAGGCAGCACGTGAACAGTCAGTTTTTGAATTTCATGTGTTGGAATCAGGACAAATGGGCATGGGTAAAGATCTGAGTGACTTTGACAAGGGCCAAATTGTGATGGCTAGATGACTGGGTCAGAGCATCTCCAAAACGGCAGGACTTGTTGGGTGTACCCGGTATGCAGTGGTTAGTACCTACCAAAAGTGGTCCAAGGAAGGACAACCGGTAACAGGGTCATTGGCACCCAAGGCTCATTGATCCACGTAGGTAGCGAAGGCTAGCCCGTCTGGTCCAATCCCACAGAACAACTACTGTAGCAAAATGTTACTAGCACAGACTGGTCAAAGATTGGGGCGGCTGTGGCTCAGGTGGTAGAGCGGGTCGGGTTTCTAATTGCAGGGTTGGTGGTTCGATTCCCAGCCCACATGACTCCACATGCCGAAGTGTCCTTGGGCAAGACACTGAACCCCAAGTGGCTCCCAATGGCAGGCTAGTGCCTTGCATGGCAGCTCTGCCGCCATTGGTGTATGAATGTGTGTGTGAATGGGTGATTGGGACACAATGTAAGGTGCTTTGGTAAGCTCTAAGGTTAAAAAAGCACTATATAAGTGCAGACCATTTACCAAAGTGCCCATGCTGACCCATGTTAACTGCTGAAAGTGCCTAAAATGGGCAAGTGAGTGTCAGAACTGGACAATGGAGTAATGCAAGAAGGTGATCTGCTCTGATGAATCATGTTTTTTTTTTCATGTGGATGGCCGAGTCCGTGTGTATCGTTGGGGAAGAGATGGCAGTAGGATGCATTATGGGAAGAAGGCCGGCCGGCAGAAGCAGTGTAATGTTCTGCTGGGAAACTTTGGGTCCTGGTATTCATGTGGATGTTACTTTGACACATACCACCTACCTAAAGATTTTTGCAGACCACATACACCCCTACATGTCAATGGTATTCCCTGATAGCAGTGACTAATGCGCCCAGCCACACTGCAAAAATGGTTCAGGAATGGTTTGAGGAACATGACAAAGAGTTCAAGGTATTGACTTGGCCTCCAAATTCACCAGATCTCAATCCGATTGAGCATCTATAGGATGTTCGATCCATGGTGGCCCTACCTCACAACTTATGGGAATTAAAGGATCTGCTGCTATCGTTTTGGTGCCAAATACCACAAGACACCTTTAAAGGTCTGGTTGAGTCCATGCCTCGATGGGTCAGAGCTGTTTTGGCAGCATGAAGGGGGCCTACACGATATTAGGCAGGTGGTTTTAATGTTGTGGCTGATCAGTGTATGTACAAATTTTCATCTACCTGTGACATTGCGATCATGGGGGTATGATCCATGGTTTCGAGCACTATAACTAACCTAACCTATTTTGCAGAACAACATGTAGTTACACAATAAGTACATTGCGTTGTATGTATTTTAATGTTAGTACATGGTAGGTAAAGACACCTAATATAAAGTGTGACCAATAATACAATGTCAGAAGCTAAAGTAGATAAAGTACATGTGAGAAAATTAATTTGTTCCACTTAAATACAGCAGCAAGCTGCTCTCTAACCATATAAAATGTTGTCTGGTATCCATTGTTGTCTTTTGCACTTAATTAAAATTCATTGTTTATAACCGACCACAAGTGACTTGCGACAAGATTAGTTTTGTCACTTTTGACGTGACCACTAGATGTCATTGAGTGTGTTTGCATAAACAATCGTAAACTAATTATACTTAATTACCCGACAACTTATATTGTGTGCTTATGTTCTGTGCATGCTTGGACATTTAGACATCAAAACCACAGAAAGAAAATTATCATTTCAAATCTCATATAAACTTTGTGATATCAGGGTTTGAGAATGGCAGATTTTTTATAGTTATCAGCATATTGTTGTTCTTGTAAACACATCATTGTTTAATGTTGGCCTATTAATCTGCACTTACGGGTTCTGATGGTGTGATAAACAGGAGTGCTGTATGTCACTGGACCTTCTGTTGTTCCGCTGATAGTGTGTAGGCTGATATTGTAGAGGCGACCTGGATGAAGTCCTTCTAGGATACGTCGGGTTAGATGAACACCAGAAACATGAAGTTTGTCTTGAGGAAACCATGTCAGTTCAAAATCATCATAATCTCCGGTCAAGGGTGCATGCCATGTTATCTCCACTGATTCGGTTGATCCGTTGACAGTCATTGATGACGGAGGGGCAGGAACTTCAGTGACACAAGGGGATATTTAGTTTTTTTTTTTCTTAGTGTATTGGTGATGCTTTTTTGCAGCCAATGGTGCATGGTTGCATTAGTGCCATGGATTATCAATTATTTTAAAATGGAAAAAGCTTTAAAATTAGAATGAACTAAAAGCTGCACCATTTTGATTATTACATGGGGTAATTAAATTGACTGTTATTTAAAATAAATATCTATTGTACGTGAAATATGATCGATGTACATGATTTGAAGTAACACTGACCTGTGCGGCCTTCTGCCGTCGCAGTGTTGCTCAGATCTTCACTGTAGCTCAAAACTGTAGCCGTATACAGTCGACCAGGAACAAGACTCTGGAAGACCACCTGAGTGCATTCTGGATCCAACCTCTGCTCTAAAACATCTAAAGACACTACATATCCACTGAGTCCTCCAGGACCACGAGTCCAGCTCAGCAGAAGACTATCTGACCGCCCCTCATTCACAATCTGCAGGTCCATGACTGATGCCGGGGCTGGAAAAACAGGATTACGTTGGAAATCAAGAATGATAATTGTAATGGGTTCTGTGTATCTCAGCAAGTATTGACGCTGACTACCACCCCTGGAGTCGTGTGTTCGAATCCAGGGTGTGCTGAGTGACTCCTTCCAGGTCTCCTAAGCAACCAAATTGGCCCGGTTGCTAGGGAGGGTAGAGTCACTTGGGGTAACCTCCTCGTGGTCGCTATAATGTGGTTCACTCTCGGTGGGGCATGTGGTGAGTTGTGCGTGGACGCCGCGGAGAATAGCGTGAAGCCTCCACACGTGCTACGTCTCCTCGGTAACGTGCTCAACAAGCCACATGATAAGATTCATGGATTAACGGTCTCAGACGCGGAGGCAACTGAGATTTGTCCTCCGTCACCTGGATTGAGGCGAATCACTATGCCACCACGAGGACTTAGAGCGCATTGGGAATTGGGCGTTCCAAATTGGGGAGAAAAAATGGGAGAAAATAAAAACAAAATATAATAATTGTACTAGTTCACTATTTCATTGGACAAAAATAAAAAACATTTATTGAAAATTACATTTCAATTGGAATTGCAAATTAAGAAAGTATTAATGCTTTCATTGACAATATCTTTATTTAATTATCAGAATCAGAATCAGCTTTATTTATATGATTTTCCCTCTTTATTAGAGTGATTACAGCTTGAATATTTGATTCACACATGTGCATAGCCCTGAAAAGCCTCTTTCTTCTGATTGGTCAACACGCACCATCTTCTGTTCTTACTTAATGCTGTGTGATTGATTTAAAGTTTATGCTGTCAAATTGTAAATATTAATTTGTCTCCACTGATATTAAATTGTTCATTAAAATGTACAGCTCCATTTTTATTGCAACTGTGCTATCTTTTTTAGCATGTAACCAGACAATGGAATACCCTTGACAAAGTGTAGCCTACTAGTCAGACAAACAACATTAGCTGAATGGAGGTTGGGTATCGCGATCCTACTTATGCTAAAGACTGTGAAGCAGTTTGTTTTACTATTTTGTTCAAGCAGCAGAGTACTGTAGGCTTACCGAACACTATATCTAGTTATATTACTAAATGTATACCTAATTGTGGCAGCGGGGGTGTGATTGAGCGTTTGTCCGAAGAGAAAGAAAGTGGTAAGTATGCATTCACCTGAGCCAGGTAACAGTTAACGCCTGTTTCCAATTGTAGTGAGTTTGGGGAGAGCGGCATAAAAGGGACCATGCCAGTGCCAAGGAGACAGAGAGCGTTAGGGAGTAGCTCTCTGTTGTGCCGAGTAGCTGATTTGCTATAGTATAGCTGATGTATAATTGTGAAGCTGTAAAGCTCAGAAAGATGTCAATTAAAAAGCCTTGCCTGTGAGTGGAGAAATCTGATTCCCTGTGTCCTCCTTCTGTCTTGTTGTGAAGTCTGTTACACAAATATTTTAAGAGTTTTGGCCACCGTGCGCAGCAATAGTGTATAACACAATGACTGACCGAAATCGCATGCACAACGTGCAAAAAAGGCTGGATTAAGTACAATTTAATTCTGAGGCTCTTCTCCGGTTATTCCAGCATGAACAGCTACTATACAGTCCATTCCCTCAAGCACCAACGATTTAAACAAAGACAGCACATTCAGAAGAAGTTGGTAGTGTAAATGGAAAGTATGAAAATAATTGAAAGAATAGAAATATGGATTAACATTCTTTTGTGCATTAACTATTAACAATAATCCATGACCTTTCGATAGATACCCTTCGATAGATACCCATCGAGAGTTCATAGCAAATTATGTTCACATGCAAATGAGCATGTTGCCAAAGGTTTGCTGGATGTTACCACTACCAGCGTAGAGCTACAAACTTCTGGCAAACATCTGTGGTGGATAAAAAGCTCATTTGCATGTGAAAATAATGAGTGGAAAATTTGCAGCTAGTTTCGAAGGGTTAACACAATCTCATAATTATTTTTTCCTCAAAACGGCTACAACAGTGTTTGTCAGAACTGAATTTGGACTTTGCGCTGAGATAAGTTGCCATTGCGCTGATATTTCAATACAAAAGATTGCCCAAGAAAATAGCAAACCGTGCTTTGCCCCACTTAATTTACATACGTTACACACACAGTTTACATGCATACACACTCAGTAGCTCAAACGCTCCCTCCAACGACTTTTAGAATTAGTGCTCTCACGAAAATTGTCTTAAGCTGCGTTCACACTGCCAGCTACTTTGTCGCTGCATGTCGCCAGTGGCTGGCGTTCAGGTCGCTAGTGGTGTGTTTGGAGAGTCTAAACAGCACTGTTTCTTTAAAATTAATATTATTATTAAAATATTAGGATCACGTGAGCTCTACCATCTTCTCTTGTATTGTACTTCTCTGTCGCTCCCGAAAGTCGCTCTTCATTTGCATTAAGTTCAACATTTCTCAACTTTGTTGTGTCGCTGGACACGCCCACATCCGGTCGCCAGCGGTCATGTTGCTCATGTTGCCGGAAGTCGCCAGCTCTCATTGAAAATGAATGAGATGAGGTTGTTTTGTCACTGCGTGTCGCTGGCAGTTTGAACACAGCTTAAGACGTTGTGCATGGTCGTAGTGTGTAGCATGGCAGTGAGGAACAACTATATAATTACATTTGTGCAAAATGCTTTGAGCTTAACTTTTAAAGAAACACATATAAATATAAACTGTAAATGAATCAAAACTCTCTGATTTTTTTTTTTTACATTTACATTTACATTTATTCATTTGGCAGACGCTTTTATCCAAAACGACTTACAAAAGAGGAAAACATCAGCGAATCATCTTAGGGAGACGGTGGTACAAAAAGTGCCATATTACAAAGTTTCACTATCATCATAATAGTAAACAAAACAGATTTAAGTGCAACAAGAAATGTAAATAATTAAAAAAAAAAAATTTTTTAAGTGCTGTTTTTTTAAACGATGTGTTTTTAGCAGTTTTTTGAAGATAGAGGCTTGCATCTTCATATAAATAGCAACCTTTGGTAACTAAATTCTCTGCGTTCACTGATCAGGACTTCTGAATGTGCTGCTAGAGTTTTCATTTATGCTCCCAGAGCTTTTGTTAGCAGTCCTATCACAAACGTCTCCTGTGGGCGGGGCTAATATAGATGGGTTCTAATTAGCCAGGGAGTTTTTGAGTGACACCTCCTTGACCTGGAAGTTGAGGTCTTTGGTGTTCATGTAAAGTGTGAGAATCTGCAAGCGGCTTCATGAATAATGAGTTGTTTTTTTTGAAAAATTCCCACTGGCTGTACTTTTTATTAATTTTGAAGAATTTAAACAGATTAAGAAAATCGCAATCAAGCATAGAGTTTGTTTTTACAGGATATAAGATATTCAAGGGTATAGCAGTGGTATTTGATCCAAATACTTGAAACACTGCATAAAATTGTGGCTTTTACAAAATCAGCTGAATGATTGATTTTAAAGATTGTAGATGCTAACATAGATGCATATCATCTTATTGAAGATGAATGAATTTAACTTAAGTAAAATTGTCATGGAAATCAAATTTATTATAACTACACCGTGTAAGTATATCAGTTAGTGAGTCTTGTGTGCAGTTCCACTACAATTTCAGTCATGTAGTTACAAGATGTACAGAACACACACTCACCAAAGCACACGTAATACACAATATCAATATTTACGTAATACGCACATTGTACACAATATACAGACAACAATACACCATTTACATGAAATATACACCTATATTCACTGTTACCATTTATAATGTAAAGTTCAAAAGGATGACAACGCATTCAAGGTTTGTTTGTTTTCATTTATTCAGTGTAACCGTACTGTATCCGTACCGTATATGACCGGCCACCAGGATGACAAAAAAGATATCTGAGGTAGCATCATATTTTCTCCAAAATAATTTTAAGATCTATGCATCTTAGTCACTGATAAGTGCTTGTATCGTACATGGACTAATTTAGTTTTTTGTGGAGCAAAAGCTGTTTTTATATTCTTTTTATGTTTCATGTAGTTACAAGTGAAAATGCCAAGATCAAACTCCTCATCGTTCCAGCCAACCCTGCTGTTGAACACATCATACAGTTGTTACTACAGTAACGCCATCCAAAACGGTCTGAAATCTAGGAGTAACCATCGATAACCAACTCAATTTCACAGATCACATCTCAAAGACTGTACGATCATATAGATTTAGACTCTACCATATCAGGAAGATAGGATTATGAACAATATTGTTCAGTCACTTGTCATATCTAGACTGGACTACTGTAACTCTCTCATTGCAGAACTCCCTGCATGTGCTATTAGTCCTCTGCAAATTATTCAGAATGCAGCAGCACGTCTGGTCTTTAATGAACCAAAGAGAGTACATGTTACACCACTCTTTGTCTCTCTCCACTGGCTGCCGGTTGATGCACGTATCAAATTCAAGGCTCTGATGCTGCATACAGAACAGTCTGCTCCAACACACATAAAATCGTTTCTACAGAGCTACACGCCCAAGTTTATATCGAGGGGACTTTTTTTAAACTAAATATTACAATTGCACACCTGATGAAGAACAGAAAACGGTGCGGATTGACCAATCAGAAAAGAGACGTTTCATGGCCATCAACATGTGAATAAAAAATTCAAGCTGTAATCTCATTTTCATTTTGTAAACTTATATTTATATATATATATTTCACTATAAGTTTTTTTTTAAATTTCTTTTATTTTGCATTATATACCTGTAGAAAATGAAAATTTTTGTTTTAATTTTGTATTGTGTAAGTTTTCATCATTATAGCACCACAATTAGTTCTATCTGCCTACAATGATGCACTAAACTTTATAAAAAAAAATTAAAAAAGTGACCTGTGATGGGTTGATTTACATGTCAATCACACACTTGTCAGATTGTACACAGATAATCTAATGTCAGGTTTGAGAGACGGTTCATACATTTATTGAATATTCAAAAACTAAACTCATTTTCTCTGTAACTGGACCATTTTACTTTTTATATACTTTTTAAGTTTTTATCATTTTTACCAAAAATATTTTTTCACTGATAATATTTTTCACTGAGTTTTAGTGGCTCTATGTAGCTAATATGAATAGTTTTTTGATGAACAAAAATCTCTGAACTTAAAGCTCTGATTTTTTTTTATTTTTATAAAAAAATAAATAAATAATATGCTCTCATAAAGGTAAAAAAAAAGCCCCTCAAAGTCTAAATATCAATTTCAGGGGGCAAATATAGCCTCTCTGAGTCATCCCATCAATGGAATAAGAGCAAAATGTTCAGGAAACCTTTGAAAATGGTAAATGTATGTTCTATTCAGTTTGGTGACACTAGTGGGGCAGAAATGACACACATCAGCTTCAGTATTCACCTGTGCGTGCCCATATAGAGGACTGACTGCTCAGCGTCCCTCTCCTGCTCATGACTGTGATCTTATAGAGTGTTCCCGGCAGCAGGTGTGTGAAGGATGAGCTGAGATCATCATCTCCAAGCGTCCTGCGTGACTGTAGAGTTTCACTCTGATCATACAGAGACAGCTCATACTCGTCCACCTGACCCGCCGCTGCAGTCCAGCGCAATGAGAGTTCACTGCTCGTGTTGGACATTAAATGCAATCCGGATACTGCCGCTGGACCTGGGGAAACAACATGAATTTTATCCAGTAAACTGTCCTGTAACCATAGATGCTGGTAAAGGCTTTGCTCACATATGATCCACACCGAATCTGTGCGTTTCTGCACATCTCAAGTCAAATCAATCTTGCCACTGTACAATACAATTATTGTGTTGTTTTCAGCAGCTTTGGAGCGGTTCTGATGCATTGTGAAGACAAAGTGCTGCAGATTTACCCATTCGCACGATTCCAAACATTACAAGATATTTTACAAATCTAAAAATGCAACATTGTATCACAGAAATGTATTTGGCTACAATGGCTGTTAGAAATGATTTTAAAATTATGATATAAAATCACTTTTATGTAATTTCACCTGGTTTTACGCCAAAAGGGGGAAATCATATCTTTGCTGTAAATGAGCGGCTTGGTTACATTTGGTACAACATGAAAGCCTCCTTTTTTTAAAGCATAAATCACCCGCAAAACACGCAAACGCAGTTTAGGAGATTGCACAAGCAAATTAGTTCCCTTTAAAAGGGATCCTAGTAATTTAGGCACTAAGTGTACATTCAAATATCATTAAATGACATAAGAACTCTATAACTCTAAATATTACTCTTAAAACTCAACATGGAATGCCATTCACAACCCTTATTTCAGGACATTTTCAGTGGAACACGATGGGATTTGATTTTATCCATGAGGAATTAATAAAATGGTGAAAAGTTTTTTTTTCACGTTTTTTTAAACGTGTTTGGGGAAAAAGGGGTTTGGTGATGGAAAAAAGATGTTTCAGAGACAGATTATGAAGACAAACATTTTCTGTGAAATAATATGTGCTGATCAATCGTGCACAATAAGACCAGGAAACCAGAAATGTGCGTTTAGAAAGTAAATTCGAGCCATTTTGAATTTTTACGACTTTGACTTTAAACAAACACATTTAAAAAAATTCCAAAATATTTTTTGTTCGAGCTCAGCGGGCGCAGATACTTGTAAGGCCTGGTCACAAGTTTACAGCCATTTAAATAAAAATAAGCTTCAGTTATCTTGTGTGTAATTTAATTACTGTTTAATTATTTTGTGTGGCTGCTTGTAATTACACATTGTTAAAGTTATTACCACAGTAATAACATGCTTTTTAAATAACAAACATTTGGTTTGTTTGACACTAGAAACTTAAGGGCATAATAAACAGTGATCAAACATTTGCTTTAATATTTGTATCTTACGTGTTAATCCCTTCACAGTGAGCTCTTTGCTTTTGGCAGTGCCACTGATGGTCTGTACAGAGACTTTGTACCAGCTGCCCGGAGTTAAACTCTTAAACAGATGGCGGTTGGTATCAGCGGGCACAGAGGTATTGGCGATCACTCTGTCACTGTCATCTTTTAACTGCAGTCTGTTTTCATCATAAACACCCACTGCAGACATCCATGTGACCAGCAGACAGTCAACGCTATCAACATTATCTGTCTGCACTCCTGTGACTGTAGAAGGGACTGAAACACACACACATTAAATATTCAGACTTCATAGCAAGTATTACCAAAAAAAAAAAAAACACACTTTAAAGACAATTGCTATTGTCTCTCAAGCCATAATAAACAATTCTACTGTTTTCATATTATCATCGCCCTCGTCACTCGTGCCTCTCACCTGTTCTGCCTCTGGTTGTGCGGTCGTTTGTTAACTCTCCACTGACTGAATGCACTGTAACCGAATACAGTTGACCAGGGAACAGCTGGTGAAACTCTATCTCTGTGATGTGTTTAGGGACATGTCTTATGTCCTGAATATGTGTCCCCTCAAACAGAGACACAGAGTAGAAGTCCACATCTCCATCACCAGCCGACCAAGAGACCGTGAGACTGCCGTCTGTGGTACCAGCGTTGAGATGTAGAGCTTCAACCTGACTGGGAACTGTGGTGTGAGGGGAAACATCACAAACCTCTTACTGGAAGATATTTAATTGTGATAATACAATAATAATAATAATATGTTTTTTTTACCAGGACTGTCAATTATAGTATTGAATTATAGAATGATGCACTTAAAAACTGATGCAGTGATAAGAAATGCCCCCTGACCCGTACGTAAATTCCATAATAAGGAATATTCCTGCCATCAAAGCAAATTCAAGCTTGAAGAAACAGCTTCATATATTTGTGAATGTGAACGGCCCTTAATTCTACCTCGGATAAATGAACAAAGTCAGTCACAAAAATGGAGTGATGTGGACTGACAATATAATGACTTCTAAAGCACTTATTGTAATGTGTATTCAGTGCTTTACTCCTCAATAATGTCTTTGACTTCATTTTGGGTGCTTTTCTTGGCGAGTATTGATAAATCTTCATAAATGATCAATTATACATTTTAAGCCCTAGTTTGAATTTTAATTCTGGAAATTTATTTTAAAAACATAACACATCATGAGGTACTTTTAGTAAAATTACCACAAATGCAACATTTCATTTGAACTTTTATTTGAGTATTTTATCACCATCTTACATAAACATGTCCAGGTCACATTTTACTCCCAGATCAAGAGAAAGAAACAAAGATTAGCCTTTATTTCACAAAAAGAAAAACGATTCCAAATTATAGAGCATTAAGATTTTTGTACACTTATCTAGTTTTTCATGACCATTTTTCACCTGCACCTGATTTTTTACGTTTGAGTTTTATTTTTAAGTTTTTTTTTTCTTTGTCCAGACATTTGTTTAATATTTAAATCAATAATTTTATTTATCAACATTATTATTTTAGGTTTACATTTATTTGAATGTATATAGTACAATACAGCACCAATGGTCACCAAGTTTTTCAGCATTTTTAATAATCTTTTTATTATATATAAAAATTTGCCAAATGCTGTTTAAATAGTTTTAAACAGACTATAGCATGTCACACTATAAGATGTCAACTTTCCAAAAGTATTTCATGTCAACAACCCATTAATAAAAGGCAGTGCATCAAATAACTAGGATAAATACGTTTCAATTTTAATGATATTTTTTTTTTTACCTGTACGCCCCTCAACAATCTCAGCACGCTGGTATGACCCGCTGTGTGTCGACAACACAATCTTGTAGAGTCGTCCTGGTGTGAGCGCAGTGAAGAGATGCTCCCTCACTGTGCTACTCACATTTTTAGCTGGTAACACCTGTGTGTCATTGAAGAAAATCTGAACCTCATAGTTATCAACATCTCCTGGAGCAGACGTCCAGTTTAGTCTCAAAAATGTGCTCCCACGCTCCGCCAGGGACAAATTACCTACAGCACCTGGAACTGAAAGATATAAGAGTGAAATAAGATCACCTTTATTTTAGCCCACTGAATACAACCTCATTAGGATCTTATTTAACCATTTCAAGTTCATGCTAAACATCGTTTTCCCTTTCAAGAAAGTAACTTCGACGCTTTGTCTGATGCTGACGCTATGAGCACACCCAAGGGGGCGCCATCATAGCAATTTCGATTGGCACTGATGCTTATGCTGATATCGTGGGCATATTTGTTGCAGCGCTTCAATCCCTCCTTTCAGAGTGCCAAGGTTACGAGAGTAACTAAGATGTTTTGCCCATTCCGATATAAGCCTAAGTTACTTTGTCCCTCTGCAAATTCTATAAATAATTTACAAAAAGATATCTAGATAGATCTAGCTCCAAGTTCGGAAAAAAGTCAACAGAATGTTAGAAACTTGTAGCAATATTTTAAGCAGCCTGATCTCATGTGGCAACATATTTGCAAAATGATATTACAGTATGTGGTTCATTACATATATTGTAGAAATTCAATAGTGTTGCTAAAAGCTAGTTACATTTTCTCTAAAATCAAATCAACAACACCTACCTCCCTAAGCGAAAATGTCAGATTAAAAAAAATTGCTGAAGCAACCACATCCTTTTGACACTTTCGGCTCAGGTGTTCGGCGTGCTCTTCAGGACTTCAACCCAGAGTATCAGTTGAGCTAATACGCAAATCGATCGTAATTGAACAAGCTTGTAAACGTAGTTCGTTTTGGAATGCAAACGTTAAATGTATTGGCTTACATGAATGAAATATAAGTATATTTCTAGTCAATATTTGTCTCTCCTCGTCCGCCATCTTGGATTAATTGTTTTTACTGATACTTCCCACCTCAGCGTCATCACCACGTCAGGAGCATGAATATGATGCCTTAAAATACTGTCTATGTTAGCAGCTTACTGAATTTAGAAGATTCAATGAAACAGAGTAATATAGAAAACATGATGTCACTCACATGTTCGGCCAGGTATAGAAACGGTAGCGTTGTAGTGTCCACTCCAGGTGCGTATGGTCACAACGTAGAGACGTCCAGGAATCAGATCACTGAACACACACTCGCTGTGTGATCTATTCAGTTTATGATGCTGTAGAAGTGTGCTGTTATATTCAATCACTGCTTCATAATAGTCATAATCTCCAGATGCGTGGTTCCAGTAGACTTTGAGGAAGTCATCTCTGGCTGAGTGGATTGCAGTGGGATTCTGTACTGCTGATGGCTCTAGATGAGGAAATGATACAGCAGCAGTGATTTATATGACTCTATTGAAGTTCAGAGTTTTTGGACAACAAAATCCTGCAAACACACCTCAACATTCTCTACAAGGCACTACGGTAAATACAAACTACGTTTAAAAGTTCACCCAAAAATGTTCATCATTTTACTTTCATCATTTACTCACCCTTATGTCATTCCTATTTCTTCTGTGGAACACAAAAGTATATTTTTAAAGAATGTTGTGATCCCTGATTTGGGTAAAGCAGCAGTTGATAGTGACTCAATTTAAAGCTTAAAACAGCAAAAAGTGTCATAAAATTTGTCCATATGACTTGTGTGGAGGTAAGATTGGCAGAACTCAATATTTTCATTGTTAAATAACTTCAGTTTATTATCAATTTCAGGTTGTTTCCCAACTAAATCTATTGAATGCCTTCAGAAGACTTGTAAAATGGCACAAATTACATGGCGTACTTTAATTAGAGTTTTGGGTGCTTTTTAAGCTTTAAAGTGAACAAAAACCAGTTAAAACTGCCATGTCTATGGAAGTCAGCAAATTACAGCATTCTTTAAAATAATAACAATAATTACTTACATTTATAAAGTGCTTTTCTAGGCACTAAAAGTGCTTTACATAGTATAGAGGGAAAATCCTCAACCACCACCAGTGTGCAGCATCCACCTGGATGATACAACAGCAGCCATAGTGCACCAGAACACCCACCACACCCACCACACACTAGCTATACTGGTGTAGAGGAGAGGAGAGTAAAGTGGTGTAGCCAATTCAGGGATGTAGATTATTAGGAGGCCATGATAGATAAGGGGCCCAATTTGGCCAGGACTCATACCTCATTCTCAACCCCCCTACTTTTTATGAGACATGCACAAAGATTTTTAATGACCATAGAGAGTCAGGATCTCAGTTTAACATCTCATCCCAAAGATGGTGCCTTTTTACAGTACAATATCCCCATCACTATACTGGGGACTATACACAGGACTATACACCCACACAGGCAGCAAGGTGTGCACCCCCTGCTGGCCTCCCTAATACCACTTCCAGCAGCACTTTCCCCAGGAGGTCTCCCATCCAGGTACTGACCAGACTCAACCCTGCTTAGCTTTAGTGGGCAACCAGGCAAGAGATGCAGGGTGATATAGCTGCATTAAACGTCTCTGTTTGTGTTCCACAGAAGAAAGAAAGTCATATGGGCTAGAAATTCAACTTTAATTAGAAAATTATAGTGTGAGTAAATTATGACCGAATAATCATTTCTTTAAATGTGTGACATTTTTTAAATATTTATCATAAAATCTATCATGTCCAGGTCTATCATGACACAAATGCTAACACTACTTTTAGAACAGATTTAATAGTTTTCCAAGTAAGTATTTGACCTTTAATTTTACCGCATGTTTATGATTGAAAAATATTACAGTATAATTAATTGTAACAATATCATTGTAACATTGGTTCTTGGAGTGGAAGAGAGGAGAGAGGCATAGATACTTTGAATCTTTTAATAATAAATGCTGGAGTGGAACAAACTATAAAGCTAACCTTAACTATAAAGCTTATATGATAAACATGTAACAACGTAACACTTCAAGGACTGACAAAGGAATTAACAAAACAGGAGGGTATTTATACAAGCAATGACAGATGAATGGAGGATAGGTGAGGAGGATTGGAAACAGATGTAATTGACGAGGGTAGTGGATTCGGGTAAATATAAAAAAATAAGAGTCCTTGAAGAACATGACTGAGACAGTCTGTGACATTAGGCAACTCCTGGCTCCCAAAGATGGATGAGGAGGGTAGGGTGATGCAGAAGGTGAAGAAGGATCTGGGGAGGTGGGCCCAGGGCAGGGGCTGGGTTAGGAGGCCTGGGAGGCAGCCACAGGGAAAGGACTGGGTCAGGAGGCCTGGAAGCGGCCACAGGGCAAGGACTGGGTCAGGAGATGGAACTGCTGGAGGAGGAGAAGCTGGGGAAGCGGGCCGAGCCATGGAAGAGTCTTAGGGCGGAGCCGTGGAAGAGTCTGAGGGCGGTTCTAGGAGAGGCTCAACAAAGGCAGATGGAGCCATGGAAGGCTCTAAGAGCAGAGCCATGGGAGGCGGAGCCGTGAGAGACCCGAGAGTCAGGGAACTTGGTTACTGGAGAGCAGCCAATGGCTCAAAGGGCCAGGGTGGAGGCGCAGGTTCAGAGGACCGAGGTAGCACCGAAGGCTCGGAGGAGCTGGGGGATCTGAAGACTGAGGTGGAGCCATAGGGAAGGAGGTCCCCGGTGAAGCTGGAGGCTCGGAGTGACGAAGCGTAGCTGGAGGATCGGACAGCTGAGGTGGAGCCAGGTGACCGACTGTGTGAACTAGTGTGTCCATGGTGTTGGGTAGAGCCAGTGGAGGAGGAGTACACTGGGTGGGCATACAGGTGGGAATGGAATCTAGGACAATAAGCTATGTGAAAGCAGGCTCTGGGACGGTCGAGGCTACAGGCTCTGGAATGGTCAAGGCTACAGGCTCTGCACGGTCGAGGCTACAGGCTGGTTGAACCTGGCAAGTGTGGGCGCTGGCTCGTTGAACATGGCAGGCGTGGGCACTGGCTCGTTGACCGTGGCAAGCATGGGCGCTGGTTGTGGCCCGGAGTTCCTGCAATAATTCATAGCGTATGGGAAATCTACCACCGGGACTTTGTGAAGGTCTTCCTTGTGGGTTGGTAGAGGTGAGAGGAGATGTAGGGACAGCATGGCTTGGACATATTCTAAAAAGGGCAGATTCTTCACTTGCGGAAGGGCTGTAGGATGATGAAGTTTAAGCCCATTCCATAAATGGCACAGAGGCAGGGCTGGACTGGTTATCTGGCATACCGGGCATTTTCCCAGTGGGCCGAAGTACTTTTGGGAAGATCAGGGGTGGACTGGCCATAGGAAGAACAGAGCGTGCCGGTGGGTTGGCCCGGACTGAATAGGGCGCTTTAAGCTAAAATGAGCCGCCGTGTTATGCAGAACAGACCACAAAACGGTGCCGCGATACAAACACAAGTGGAGTAGAAGGTGGAGAGGAATCGCGGAGAGTATGTATTCTTTGTTAGGTCAGTCTTTCTGTAATGCTGGTTCTTGGAGTGGAAGAGAGGAGAGAGGCAGGAGTAGATATTATTTATTAATAATAAATGCTGGAGTGGAACAAACTATAAATCTTAACATGATAAACATAACACAACATAACACTTCAAGGACTAACAAAGGAATGATCAAAACAGGAGGGTATTTATACAAACAATGGCTGATGATGGAATGATGGACAGGTGAGGAGGATCGGAAACAGATGATTATGGGTGATGAAGTCTGAGGAAACATTTCAAAATAAGATTCCTTGAAGAACATGAGGGAGATGACAATCATATATGTACTTCTGTATATATCAAATATCAATTTTAGTTGAAGCAAAAACCCATCGCTCAAACTTTTTTTATATATTCACACAATGGAGTCCATCAAGTAAATAATATAAACAATTCCAAATTATTTTTTTTAGCTGTTCCGTCTTGAATTTTTTTACATGGACTATTAAATATATTACATTACATAGATATGGCTATGGTGATTTGGCTATCGTGATTTTGATTATACCAAGAAATATTTCATGAATATCAACAGTACTCATTAGATTTTAATTTAAAACTTTCACTTAATGTTTAAAACAACAGCGGTAACATTTTAAAACAAACCTAAATGCTCAAGTGTTGCAACGTTTTTCCAAAATTCATCCCAAAACAAAATGTGCATTTTTATAACCAGTGGCTCCCTAAAAACACTTATCAACTTATATTTGTATGTGCTTATTTCACTTATAAAAAATAAATATCATTGCTTGGGTCTCTTAGGGTAAGAAACATTTCTGATCAGTCCAACCTTAGCAACTGTTGCTGTTCGCCATATTATCAGAGGTACTTTTACTCTTCTCTAATGTATACAGAGGTATGTTATGTTTTGGATAGTTATAAATGTATTTTTACAGAAATGATTCAAAACTATATTGACACAAGGTAAAAATAGGCTTACT
Organism: Xyrauchen texanus; assembly: GCF_025860055.1. Lineage (NCBI taxonomy): Eukaryota > Metazoa > Chordata > Actinopteri > Cypriniformes > Catostomidae > Xyrauchen > Xyrauchen texanus. The sequence goes on from NC_068320.1 coordinate 974,751, forward strand.
TTCGTTTGATTTGGGGGTGAGATATGATTCAGACATTAGTTTCCTAATGAAATATGAAACAAAATATGACACAAATAATGCAATAAGAGTTATAACTCTCGAAACATCTTACGCGTTCTCTGGTGTAAAACGGTTTGGTTTGCGTAACTGCCACTGTGTGTGCTAATGAAGATGGTGTACAGTCGACCGGACACAAGACTGCTGAACACACACTCTGTAGTCACTTTAGACACAGAGAGAGTGTGTACGATCTTCTCCTGGTCCTTCAGCATCACCATATAACTGTCCACATCTCCTTCTGCAGCTTTCCATGACACATTAAGAGAGTGTGGAGCATTATTTGTGACTGTGATGTCAGATACAGCAGCGGGCACTAAAAAACAGAAAAAGAGACGAGTAACAATCACAAAAACAAGTGGTCGACATCTGCCTGGTAATTATCAATTTGTGAAAAATGAACATTAATTTTATTTACATGGCCGATATTTTTATCCAAAGTGACTTACAGTAGATCTATTGTGTATTCCCTGGGAAAACAAAAAGCTAACCCTTAAACCCGCAAACTTGCCACTCGTTAATTTCACATGCAAATGAGCTTTTGATTCATTACAAATGTTTGCCAGAAGTTTGCAGATCTTTGCCAGTAGTGGTGAAACTCCAGCAAACCTTTGGCAATAATGGACAAGTTTGCCACAAAGCTCATTTGTGTGAAATTTATCAGAGGTGAATTTGAGACAAGTTTGCGGCAAATTTGCCACAAACTCTCGATTTTCTTAAGGGAATCTATTAAAGGTGTTCACTGCTGTCTGAAATGCTTGAATTTCTCAGAAATTCTTGAATGACTCCAGAGTAATTTTTCAATGATCTAATATTGATGTATTCTCTATACTAAGATTACTTGACCAGAATTTGCTGCAACAAGGATGACTTTGTTTTTACACACAACTATGGGTTTAGTGTCTCTGCAGGCACTGTATTGACCTGAAGCTGTCAGATATCTGTTGTTTAATGTGCAGATCATATGAGTTAGGAAGTTTTCAGCTCTTAAAACACTGAACGTAAAGGATACACTCCCATTAGCTCCAAAACATAAAACAGCATTGAAATATTAAAATCGACTGTGACAGTAGACTGTAGAGACCTGTATGGGCGAACACAGTCACCAGACAATTGTTTAAAACGTTTTATACCAGTGTTTGTTGTGTGGATATCTTTTTATATATTTTTTATTTACTATGACTTTTGTATTTAGTCTGTTTTAATTAACAGACTAATCAATCACATTAAAGAACTGTATTTCAGGGGCAGATCTAGGGGGTAGCCACCAAGAACCAAAGCCTGGCCACCCCATTGGCCACCTCACTTGCAATTGCCGTTTTGGTCATTTTTTGTCTTGGGCACAATTTAGTTAGTCTGTCTACACCAACAACCACTATACCCCCTTCGATGATATGACCCCCCACACCCCTGTGAAAAACTCCTGGCTCCACCCCTGCTGTATTTCAATGAATAATGAGAGATATGCTGTGTTTTGAAATGGTTAAAGACAATCAACCTGAAAATGATTTCCAAGGTTCAAATATTGTCTCTTAATATTAGAGTGCATTTTTGACAGTAAGCTTCTGTTATTTTCTGTATTAGTTTAAAGTTGTTTTCAAGTGTGACAACTTCATTGTTTAGATCACTTAGAGTTCATAAATTTCTGGCTCAAAATAGAAAACCCATTTCAGCTCAGAAGGATGTGTTTAATACAACGTGCTCCATTTATATCTAGCTTCCTGAAATTCCACAAATCCCCTTTGTATTGGAACAGGGAATTGCATTGCAGAGATTCTATCATGAATTTAATATGTGGGAAAATATCTGACCACTGTTTTGTATATGTTTGATAGCACATTCTATCAAGCCTGTTTAAATGCACTGTAAATGTAAAAATATGATATATATTGCTTTTGTTATATCTTTTCATAATTGTAAAAAAAATTGTAATACATTATCATACTTCTTAATATTTATAATACTAATACTACATGAATAGTCATGGTTAAATCATTCAACAATGTAAAGTCATGTTATACATGATTTTGCTTAAGTAAGTGCATATTATGAATTGTAACTTTAAATTATTTGACCATGTTTTCATTTAACATTGGTATCATTTAAAAAAAATGTAAGTTTAAAATAAGTAACCACATTTAGCTGGTTTCTGCACGCTTGCACACTGTTATGTTACCTGTACGACATTCCGCCTCAGCATGTTTGGAGATTTGTGTTCCACTAACAGTGGTCACCAGTAACTTGTGTAAAGCGCCAGCTTTCAGGAACTGAAGCACGGTGGAGGTGATGTTTGCTGGAACAGAAATGTTGTAGACCACCTGATCTTCCCGCAACAACAGCAGATGATAGTAATTCAGATCTCCATGTGGTTTCTCCCAGCTGGCATTCAGACTGTTTGTATGTCCCTTGTTACTGAGTTTCAGGTGATTCACCTTCAACGGTACTGAGAATACACAATTTGATTACCATCAGATTAACACAATTGCATGACAATTCATAATTATTCATACTAGATTATCATAAAGTTACGTCTTATATTCCTACAGAGACCAACCAAGCAAAAAACAGAAATATAGGCATAACATTTTAGCTTGCCTTCTATTTAACAATGTATTTTAATAAAGTAAACATTATAACAAAATGCTGTTACTGATTCCATATTTATTTATCCAATACAAATGATGAATGCTTCCCTTGTCTCATTCCAAAGCCATATATTTCCTTTCTTCTGTGGTACACAAGTTAGTTTCCTTTTAAAATAATGGTTATGTTTGGGGTTTGGGAAAGGGTTTAGACTTTAATCGTCACAATGTTGTTTGTAGTGAGTTTATTTTTCTCAATGCACGTAAAAGTTTCTACAAGCCAACTTGTACAATATCTCCATCTTATTGTGACTTGTTATGAAACCGGGTTGGTTATATTCTTCACATTTGTTGAACCAAAACGTTTAAGTCTGTCAGAAAATCTAGGTATACTGAGTAGTTTTTGATTCGAAAATTGCAAGATAGGCATACATGTTCGTCCCTCGAGTGTAGCAGAACTCCGGAGGTTTTGTCTGGTGGTGGTTACAATAATGTGGTACAGACGACCGGGTGTGATGACGTTAAAGGTGCATTCTCTCATGTCACGGCTCAAAGTTCGAGTCTGAATAACTGCAGAGCTGTTGCTGTGAAAAAGCTGTACGATGTAGCCATCACGGGATGACGACCCAGCTGCGTGACTCCATAGAGCACTAATGGAGCTCTCATCAGAGTGACGAATGTGTAACTGGGATACTGGTGGAAAAGCTGAAAACAAACAGACAGATAGCAAGAGAGATGTTACTTAACCATGACCACACCACTGGTTTAGATGTATGCGCATAGTGCTGGGAATTTAAGGCTAGGTTTGTGATAGCATCCAATCATATGAAGCATTCAAAAGTTATATGCATAATGTGAACTCTTGGTGGCGCTAGAGGGTTTCAGTTAGAGCCTCCAAATTTGCCACAAGTAATGTTCAGGCTCTTGTCTACCAATGTGTCAAATTTCACAACTTTTAGCTATACAGTTCTATAAGATAACGACAGAATAATAATAAGACTAACAGATGCAATATGTGCTTACTGACCTTCAGTACTTGGATGCCTAATTAATGATATTTGTAAACAGCAGTAACATTTTTATCTTTCCTACTTGCTACAGTATTTTGAATCATGTATAGTTTATTGACAGTATTGGCACGTAGGTTATACCTATTTCGCCTTGGTAGTAGACGGTAGAAGCCAGTCCTCCACTCTCTACACTGACCGCTGCGCTGTACATTCTGCCAGGCTGCAAATTTAACCCTGACAAGATCACTTCCTTCACCATTTGATTCATCGTTTGGTTAGCAAGGATCTCACTTCCGTTTGAGAGCAGCACACAGGTTTGGTCCCATTGTCCTGAAGGAGGTGTCCAGGTGATCTTCAGAACTCCACGAGCAGACAGGTTCTCCATCATTAGATCTGACACCTGCCCTGGAGCTACAATATTCATAAAGTAAACATACAGATTTATGATTTTGATGTGCCAATGTACTTGGAGTGAATATATGCAAAAGCCTTCAATTAGTACATTTTCTTCATTATTTCGTTTTCTACTGTTCGTAACGATATAAATTGGACCCTTTTTACGCACTGTGACGACACATTTGCAGTTTATTTAGAAGTTTTTATGTTCCATTTTTTATATGATAGTTTGTGTTATTTTGCCCTGGCATTAAGTTAAAAAACATAACTAGTTACCACTGCTGAATCTGCTGAGGGAGTGACAGGACATTTGTCATCTTTCTCTGTTCTGACTGTCGTAATCCATGTACCGCTCTAAACTCTTTTCCGCTTGTGGAAAGTAGTGAAAAGATAATGGCAGATTTTTTCCAAATGAGAATATAAAAATATCTGCTGTTGGCTTTGGAAGTTTACCCTGCTATACTTTATATCTGTGTTCCAAACCAGTAAATGTGAAAATATTTTTTTTTGGCATATTTGTTTATGGTACCAGAGCACCCTAGGCCGAAGGTCGATGATCGATTTTGTAATCGTGTCGTCGGATCTGAGGCCATATGTTTTGGACACTCGGGTAAAGAGAGGGGCAGAGCTGTCAACCGATCACCATCTGGTGGTGAGTTGGGTCAGGGGGTGGGGAAAGACTCTGGACAGACCTGGGAAGCCCAAGCGAGTAGTCTTGGGTGAACTGGGAACGTTTGGAGGAGGTCCCTGTCCGCGAGATCTTCAACTCACACCTCCGGCGGAGCTTTTCAGGCATCCCTGCGGAGGTTGGGGACATTGAACCGGAGTGGGCAATGTTCAAAGCTTCCATTGCCGAGCCGCGGTGGAGAGCTGCGGCCTCAAGGTTTTAGGTGCCGCAAGGGGTGGTAACCCTCGAACACCGTGGTGGACACTGGTGGTCAGGGAAGCCATCCGACTGAAGAAAGAGGCCTTCCGGGATTTGTTGTCCCGGAGGTCTCCGGAGGCAGTTGCAAGGTACCGACAGGCCCGAAGGGCTGCGGCCTCGGCCGTGAGGGAGGCAAAGCAGTGGGTGTGGGAAAAGTTCGGAGAAGCCATGGAGAAGGACTTTCGGTCCGCACCAAAGTGCTTCTGGAAAACTGTCCGCCACCTTAGGAGGGGGAAACGGGGAACCATTCAAGCTGTATACAGCAAAGATGGGACGCTGTTGACCTTAACCGAGGAGGTTATTGGGCGGTGGAAGGAACACTTTGAAGAACTCCTAAATCCCAACACACCCTCTATGGTAGAGGCAGAGCCGGAGGATGATGGGGGATCAGATTCTATTTCCCTGGGGGAGGTCACTGAGGTAGTCAAACAACTCCGCAGTGCAAAGCCCCGGGGATTGATGAGATCCGACCAGAAATGCTGAAAGCTCTGGATGTGGAGGGGTGTCATGGATGACACGCCTCTTCAGCATTAGCGTGGAAATCTGGGACAGTGCCTAAGGAGTGGCAGAGCGGGGTGGTGGTTCCCCTCTTCAAAAGGGGGATCAGAGAGTGTGTGCCAACTACAGGGGTATCACACTTCTCAGTCTCCCTGGTAAAGTTTACTCCAAGGTGCTGGAGAGGAGGGTTAGGCCGATTGTCGAACCTCAGATTGAAGAGGAACAATGCGGTTTTCGGTCCTGGCCGTGGAGCGATGGACCAGATCTTTACTCTCGCAAGGATCCTGGAGGGGGCCTGGGAGTATGCCCATCCGGTCTACATGTGTTTTGTGGATCTGGAGAAGGCGTATGACCGGGTCCCCGGGAGAGACTGTGGGAGGTGCTGCTTGAGATGCGGGGTGGGGGGTCCCTTCTTAGGGCGATCCAATCCCTGTACGTCCAAAGCGAGGGCTGTGTCCGGATCCTCGGCACAAAGTCGAGTTCATTCCATGTGGGGTTGGTCTCCGCCAAGGCTGCGCTTTGTCACCAATCCTGTTTGTGATATTCATGGACAGGATATCGAGGCGTAGTCGGGGTGGGGAAGGTGTGCTTGGTTCGGTGGGCTGGGATCTCATTGCTGCTTTTTGCAGATGATGTTGTCTTCATGTCATCATCGGTCCGTGACCTTCAGCTCTCACTGGATCAGCTTGGCAGTCGAGTGTGAAGCAGCTGGGATGAGGATTAGCACCTCTAAATCTGAGGCCATGGTTCTCAGCAGGAAACCGATGGAGTGCGTACTCCAGGTAGGGAATGAGGTTTTGCCCCAAGTGAAGGAGTTCAAGTACCTCGGGGTCTTGTTCACGAGTGAGGGACAATGGAGCGGGAGGTTGGCCGGAGAGTCGGGGCAGCAGGGGCGGTATTGCACTCGCTCTATCGCACTGTTGTCACGAAAAGGAGCTGAGCCGAAGGCAAAGCTCTCGATCTACCGGTCAATTTTTGTTCCTACACTCACCTATGGTCATGAAGGTTGGGTCATGACCCGAAAGAACTAGGTCAGCGAGTACAAGCGGCGAAATGGGCTTCCTCAGAAGGGTGGCGGGCTTCTCCCTTAGAGATAGGGTGAGGAGCTCAGTCATCCGTGAGGAGTTCGGAGTAGAGCCGCTGCTCCTTTGCGTTGAAAGGAGTCAGTTGAGGTGGTTTGGGCATCTGGTAAGGATGCCCCCTGGCCGCCTCCCTAGGGAGGTGTTTCAGGCACGTCCAGCTGGGAGGAGGCCTCGGGGAAGACCCAGGATTAGGTGGAGGGTTTACATCTCCACACTGGCCTGGGAACGCCTCGGGGTCGCCCAGTCAGAGCTGGTTAATGTGGCTCGGGATAGGGAAGTTTGGGGCCCCCTGCTGGAGCAGCTGCCCCCGCGACCCGACTTCGGATAAGCGGTTGAAGATGGAGGGATATTTGTTTATTTCATTTTTTGTAACACTTTACAATAAGGATCTTGTTCTGTTTGTTCATTAGTAAATGCAATAGGTACAGTATAAAGAACTTAAAATGAACAGTCATTTTTAATAGTATTTATTAATCTTGTTTAATGTTAATGATAAAAAAAACAATTTTCAGTGTTAGTTCATAATGCATTAACTAATATGAACAAATATTGAATGTATTAAAATTTGTATATATATATATATATATATATATATATATATATATATATATATATATATATATATATATATATGTATATGTTTAAATTAACTTTAATAAGTGCTGTAAAAATATTGTTCAATGTTTATGTTAACTAATGTAGTTAAATAACAAATATTAATTATTATTTTCATTCAAATATTATGCAGAATCTTATTTAAGTCTACTTAATTTTACGATATAGCATTTATTATAGTTCATGTTTTAAATGCAAACAAAATAGTAACTTTGGACATGTGAACTTTTGAAACAGACGGTCAGAATGAAGCACACAAGATCATGATTTCAAATCATGCTGGATAACATTAGAACATTATTCGGGTTTTTGTTCATGCCAACTCCAGCGCATGCTGTCATTTAAGCAAAAGAAATACATACCAAATAAAAGCAATTCTAAAATTCATGTAATAAAATAAAATAAAAAAGAAATATAAAAAGAAAAAGTTCAAAATAATTTTTACTTATGCATTATTTGTAAAGAAAATATGTTTATTAAATTTTAATAGTGCATTTTGAACTAACATGAACCACAACAAACATTAATGCATTCATAAATGAACATTACAATATTACTAGTGATGTAAACAAAATACATGAAAAATAAATAAATGCAAATTTTCACATTGTAACTCTTGTAGCTTCTAAGTAATAAAAGAAAGGTCAAAAGAAAATGTCTGCAAAGAGCATAATTCATTGAAATAATAGGAACCGCTTAATATTAGGTGTCATGAACTACTATGTACTTATGAATTTGATACAATGCTCTTGTTACGTACATACATGTTGTTGGATTGTAGTTACATTTAAAGTAAGTTACACTGTTAATATTACAATTAAACTTAACCCTATCCCATACCATAAACCCTAATCCTAATCTAAATCCTAAGCATAAATACACCCCCCTAAATCTATTCAACCTCAATAGCAGCAAATATGAATCTTTTTAAATACATTGTGTTTTAATGTTCATATATAGTAGTTAAATACACCCTATATAAAGTGGGGCCAAATGAAATTGCAGTTGTTGCATTTCAGAGACATTTTCTCTGTTACTCACCAGTTCTTCCTGTGACCCATGTCTGATTAGACAGTGTTCCACTCCTGGTTTTGACGGACACCTGGTAGGCCTTTCCAGGGATTAGATCATGAATCATCACAGCTGTAATATCTGAGGAGAGGCTTTTCTCAATGGGCTTTGAACCAGGTGATATCACACTGACAAGATAACTGTCCACATCACCAGAGGCTTTATCCCATAAAACCTGCAGGTTGTTCTGGCTGCCATTGTTCTCCACACGGAGGTTAGCGACAGCAGCGGGAACTGTATAGAAATGGAGAGATTATTTACAGTACTTACTAAAGATCGTACAATAATGCATACTACTTGCTTACCTCACTAATGCTAGTAAAAATAATACAATGTATTTTTACTTTTAGTAATCTAATAACAATACTTTATTGAGACAAAACAAGTGAATGCAGTCTGAGTTAGTTCTTGGTTATAGTGGTGAGTAAAACAGAACAGTCAATCAAATGAAATTGCAGAACAAAATCAATAGAATTCAACGAATTCAGGGTCAATGGAATGCAGTATGTTTTAGGATTGAAACATCATGACGTAAGGTGAGATAACAAAAGAGACAAAGCTAACCTTTCAGTGCTAAAAACAGGAAAGGGTGTTAACATGCTTTAAATACTGCAGAGGAAGTTATACACGCAGAGATATGTGAACATTAGCCACTCACACAATTAGAAAAAGAGTTTTGATGGAAGTAAAAATGACTGGTAGTTTCTACGAATAACTTACAATTTATCTTTCTTTTTCAGCTAATGGTCAGTGAAACATATATTTATATACAGCCGTTTTATTTGCAATTTGCAACCCTGTTACCAATGTTTGGGTAAACTCCATGTCTAAAGTCAATTTAAAGCTCTAATATCTGATCTAACTTTATAGCAATAAACATTAAACGTTACTGTCAATCAGATTTTCTACATGATATGGTGGATAAATACATTAAATTATTGTGGCAGAAGAGAAAATCATTGATTAGACAATACAAAAAGTGTCTTTAAAAGGCAATATATTGTTTATTTCCATGCTATTGAACGTAAGCCTATCATTAACCTACATTCAACAGCAATCCATTTTGCAATTGAATTTGTCAATATGTCTGAGGTAAACTTATTAAATGGTTGTTTATCACTTTGGTTGTTTCTTGTGTAAAATCCAAGTTTTTAGGTCAAGTTTTACAACCCTTATGAAAATCATTGACACAAATTCGCCGCTGATAATTTTCACATGCAACTGAGCTTTGTGGCAAACTTGCGGCAATTTATCAATATTTGCCAAAGGTTTGCCGGAGGTTCACCACTACTGAACTGGAAACTTCTGGCAAACATTTGTTGCGAATCAAAAGCTCATTTACATGTGAAAATAACGAGCTGTAAATTTGCAGCTAGTTTAGATATTTTCTAAGGGTAAGTTGCATTTAGAGTTGTGCTCCATCTAGTTGTGTTAGAATGTAAGAATGCGTCCTTATCTTGTGCCATCTGTAAGTGTGGTGTGTAGCCATGAAAAGCTGAAAATTCCTTATTATGCTGTGGTGGCATGATTCGTTTTTTATATAACCAATTACACTGAATTAATGCATTTATTCATAACCCTAATTATAAGCATTATACAAAAAAACACAAAATGTTTTAAATTTAAAAAATAACGGGTAATATGATTGCATCCCTTGCTAAACTAGCTGCAAACTTGCCACAAATTTGCTTCAAATTATTATTACATGCAAATGAGCTTGTGATTCACAGCAAATGTTTGCCAGAAGTTTGCAGCTCTTCACCGCTAGTGGTGAACCTGCAGCAAACATTTGACAACCATGAACAATTTGTAGCAAGTTTGCTGCAAAGTTCATTTGCTAGGGAATTTATCAGTGATGAATTAGCTGCAAGTTTACAGCAAATTTGCAATGAACTTTCGATTTATGCAAGGAATGTAAAATGTGACAAATGTAGTAGTCAACAACATTTTTGTAAAATTTGTGAAAGTGGAATATTTATTAAGTTGTCTTTTTGTCATGCTTTAGAAATTGTTAAAATTTTGTCACTTGGGTCTCACAATTCTAAGGATACATTTTTAATGGGGAAAACACATCTCAAATGTATTTTATTAGTAATAAAAATGTAATAGATTTTTTTGTTAATAATTAAAAATAATGATTTACTATAATTAATTGAATACCACTAAATGTATATGTCATATGATTTTAGTTCTTGGATACTGTTGAGAAAGTCAAGACTTCTGAGGTGGGACAGGTCAAACGCATAATATTAGGGCTTAATACAGACATTTAATTGAGTTAAAATGGCTACTTTTCTGCTAGCCAAATTATCAAATATTTAATCATTCTCACAACAAAAAAACACAGGATTTGTGACATGACTTAGAAAATGTAATGAGACAGAAAAAGTATACAAAATAATTATTTATTTTCAAATTAAAACTTTTTTTTCTGAATATCAAATCCAAAATACCTGTTTGTGCTTGTCCAGATGTTGAATTTTGTAGCCCTGCCACCACTGTTATGACAGTGACATTGTAGAGGCGTCCAGATGTCAACCCTGTTATTACATACGAGGTGGCTGTGCTTGCGACTGTGTAATTCCATGTTGAATCCATGTCCCTGCTGTCTATGAGAACAATCCAACATCGCTCTGTTTGTCCTGGACCAGACTGCCACAAAACCTCCAAGCTGTTTGAATCTCCAGAAATGCTGAGATTTTCCACCGCTGATGGTCCTATAGACATACATCATCAACAGTTAGAGCTAATATCATATAATGTAAAACATTTTGTGTAAGGGCGGAGGGCAGGGCCGGGTCGTGATTATACACACCTGGTCCCTTGTCAGGCTAATTAAGCCTCAGAGAGGGATAAAGGCCGACTGCGGATGGTGGTGCGACGAGAGAGAGATTGTTTGCGGGAAGCTGACTGTCATGTGTGTTTGTGTCTTTTGGTTTATTTCTTCATTAAACTATTATTTATATTGTCAAGCCGGTTCTCGCCTCCTCCTTTCCATTGTTCCCTTTACAATAACCTTGACATTTAAAAAATAAAAAGGGAGAGTCACGTGACACCAAGCAAGTAGCAGACGTGTAAACGCCGAGCTCTGTGCAATTTGCTAGTTTTAATAATTTTTAAACCGGTGAGATTCGATACACCCTGCTACATAACTGTTCTTTGAAGTCAACATGGCAAAGAATTCAAAATCCTTGGACTCTGGAGATATTAAAAGAAACTTACATGCTCAAGCTTATACCTCAAATAAGCCTGTAGACCAGGGAAACTCAGGGTCAACTGTCCAATATATCTGTGATGCTGACAAAAGTTGTTGCAGACTTAGAGGATCTTGCTGTAATATGTCGATCGATTACTGCAATGCAAATGAATTCTCCGAGTTGGAGAATCGGGGACGTCGAGAGACAGATCGATTATCTGGAGTCATCGGAGAGGGAATTATCTGCTAATCCACAAGCGAAGTAGAAAAACTGGAGGATTTGGAGAACCGCAACCGGCGAAACAACATCCAAATTGTTGGAATTTCTGAGCATGAGGAAGGCCGAGATATTGTGAAATTCGTAGTCGAGCTCTTTCCGAGTCTGCTTGACATAACAGGCCACAAGCTGGAAATCGAGCAAGCTCACAGAGACCTGGCTCGGAGATCTGCTGAGGGAGACAGCCCCTGATCAATTCTGGCCAAATTAGGAGTGGAATCAGAGTGGAAGAATCACAGCATTTTCTTGTACACAGACTTTGTGAATTTGACAAGAGAGAAACGTGATCGATTCAAAGAATGCAAGAAACTCTTACATCAATGGAAGATTGCTTTTGCTCTGATGTTTCTGGCCAAATTGAGAATAGATACTAAGGATGGACACAAAATATTTAAATGCCCACAGCAAGTGATGTCTTCCATAAAATCAATAAACTGAGGAAGTTAATCTATATTTCCTAATATGTCAAAATGTCAGATAATATGAGTGGATGATCTCTCTCCACATGGAATGTGAATGGTTGGGGGACCACATAAAAAAAGGAAAGTTATTTATTTTCTTAAACGTAGGATATATGATATAGTGTTTCTTCAAGAAAAACATATTTTCCAGCAGGAATCTGAAATATTTGGGAAGATATGGGGTGGACATGTTTTCTTTAGTGCTGGCTCAAGTAAGAGCAGGGGAGACATTATATTGATATATAAACATCTACAATCCAAATGTCTCAAACTGATGAAAGATAAATTAGAAAGAGTCATTAGTGTTTTAGCAGAAATTCAGGGACAAAGGTTGATTTTGCCTAATATTTAAGCACCTAATGCTGATGATCAGGGATTTTTTTTATTAAACTTGAAGGGCTTGAATTTTGCAAGCTGCTGGCACCCCTCATGATATAATATTGGGAGAAGACTTTAATCTTTTTATGGACTCAGTCCTTGATTATAGTGACGCAAAAGTGTGTAAGCCCCCTAGAGCAACAGTGATACTTCACATGATGTGCAAAAATCTTGGCCTTACAGATATTTGGAGACTTCTGAACCCATCTTCTAGGGACTATACATTTTTTCATCAATCCATAAGATTTATTTTAGAATAGATATTAAAACATTTTTGGTATCTAAGTCCCTCATTTCATTTGTTGTTGATTGCTCAATTGGAAACATGTTAGTCTCAGATCATGCCCTGGTGAGTTAAGAGGTTTTTCGACATACAGAGTAAAACAAATCATATAGTTGGTGCTTTAACAAGTTGATACGCAATTCCCCCACACACGGTAGTGACGTCACTCTACTTACATTTAATGTAGAAATTACCATCAATAAATGTAATTTATTGATGGTGGTGAAATTTTTACTTCGACCTTTGATATAAATAATGCTTTTAAAGGATTCTATATTGATCTCTATAGTTCCATGTCTTCGTCTACTGATGAAGATATTAGAAACATTGTGGAACCATTAGAACTCCCTAAAATTTTGTTTAACTGATTAAGTAAAGTGAATATGTCTCTTATACATATAGATCAGGTGGGGTTTATTCAGGGCCTCAGCTCTTCTGATAACATTATCAAACTCCAGTCACTGCCATCTCACTTGATGCCGAAAATGCATTTGATACGGTAGAATGGCATAATCTTTTTAAGAATTTGGAAATATATGGGTTCAGGTATACTTTTATTGGATTAAGTTACTTTATAGACACCTGGTAGTGACAGTACAAACAAATTTATTAATTTCATATTATTTTACTTTGGTTAGGGGCACCCGGCAGGGTTGCCCTCTTTCCCCATTATTGTTCTATCAACTGTCATGAAAGGAGGATGATTTTCCAGATTTTAAGTTTTTGCTCTTCACAGATGATATTTAATTATAATTTATTTATTTTATTTTATTTCAAATTTTATTCCCAGCAACTTTGTCTGATTTAGTTCGAGTTAATTTTGATCCCTTAATTAAAATGTTCTAGAGCGATATGGGCAGGTGGGCGTCATTACATTTAACTATGATTGGGAAGGTTATTGTTATTAAAATTAATTGTATTCCAAAACTGTACTACCTGCTATAATTTCTCCCTATAGATGTCCCTCTCTCTTACTTAAAGCAATTTGATAGCATAGTGAAGTCCTTCATTTGTAATGGTAAGCGTCCTAGATTACATTTTAACAAGTTACATATACCAATTAAAAAAGGTGGGCAAGGCCTACCCAAGATTTTGATTTATTATTTTGCATTCGGTCTCAGACATTTGGCTCACTGGTCGCTTCCACCTGAGAGAGCCCCTCCCTGGTTTTGTATTGAACAGAAAGTTCTTGCCCCTATTTCACCATTACAAAGCCTTTTTATCAAACTAATTGGAGAAGTTAAGTTACACCCCTTTATTTCACATTTGCACTGGTCAAAAGTGTCCGGAGTGTTTAATTCAGACATTTATGTTTCCTCAAGCATATGGCTGAACCCAAAATTATGTATTGATAAGTCCCCTTTCTGTTGGTCAGAGTGGATTGTGAGGGGGGTTGCTACACTCGGTGACCTATATGAGAGCGGAGTGTTGAGATTTCAAAATTTGTTTCAACATATTGGGATTCCCAGATCTCAGTTCTATAGGCATTTACAGCTGCGCCACCAGCTATGTTTTGTTTTTGGGAGTAACACACACCCCCTAAAGCGGCAGATAGTATGGAAGAGGTGATTACTGCTTTTGGAAAAGTTCATGAGGCATCAGTGTATTACTCCCTGTTAATTCAGAGTCTGGGGGACAGAGTCAAAGCTCTATCGAGAGATTATGGGAGAAAGATTTAAACTTGGTATTGGAGGAGAGAGCGTGATTGGTATTGGAGGAGAGAGCGTGATCTAGGATTCTAAAAAAATGTCAAGTCTGTATCTAGAGTTGCAAGGATGCTCCTTATGCAGTTCAAGATTTCACATATATTCTATTGGACCCCCTCTAGATTGTATAGGCTTGGTCTTAAAGAAACACATAGAGCGATATGGGAAGGTGGGCGAGGATGGAGACGCAACCCATGTTTTTTGGGTGTGAGTTAAGAGCCAAGGGTTTTGGTTGAGGGTGCACTTGGTTTTCGTTTTTCCCCAGACTGTATTTTGGGAGAAGGGGTGTAATCAATAAGGAGAATAAACATGTGGAGTATTGAGTCCTAACCTGTGTTATGGTTGCAAAGATAGGTGATTTATAGGGGTTGGAAGTCGGTTGGAGCGCCCCCGATTGGTGCTTGAAGATGGGAGGGTGGCAGCCTTAGAGGAGGGGTCTTATAGAAGTTTAGGGAACCAGGATTTGTTTGTTGGAAAATGGGGTGGATATGGGGTGTGATAGTCAGTGTGTGTGATTTATATACAGTGTATATGTTTTTTTTCCCTTCTCTTTATTAGTTGTTTGGTTTTTGTTTCCTTTGTATGTGTTCATGTAAGACCACAGGGGTGTTTGTTGCAGTTCGGGGTGGGTTTGGGGATGAGGAGGAGGAGGAGTGGGAGTTGGATTCTGTGTATTTATTTTATGTTTTTCTGTGTTTTAGTAAAAAATGTTAATCATAAAAAAATATTTAAATTAATCCAGAAAAGAGCATGGTAAATAATAAAAAAAATAGCAGAATGACTTTGAATTCAGAATTTTATAAAATGTTCATCAAAGAAGAAGATACTTCTTGGAAAATTGGTCACATTACTTTTTGATCCATCCATCCATCCATCCATCTTCAACCGCTTATCCGAAGTCAGCTGCTCCAGCAGGGGGCCCCAAACTTCCCTATCCCGAGCCACATTAACCAGCTCTGACTGGGGGAATTACTTTTTGATATGTATCTATATTCCTGTATAAATTCAATAGGAATATATTAAGTACATGTGTTTCCATCATAGTTTATGTACACATCTTCTTAACTTGTAAAAATGTATTCACCACAATCAAGCATATCACTTATTTATTAATTGTTTTGCATTTTGGAAATTTTATAAGCACATAAGCATTGCTTATTCTCTTTTTGTGTGTGATTTTTCTCCCCTTTTCTCTCCAATTTGGAATGCCCAATTCACAATGCACTCTAAGTCCTCATGTTGGCATAGTGACTCGCCTCAATCCGGGTGGAGGAGGACGAATCTCATTTGCTTCGGCATCTGAGACTGTCAATCAGTGCATCTTATCACGTGGCTTGTTGAGCTTGTTACTGTGGAGAAGTAGCGCATGTAGGGGCTTCATGCTATTCTCGGCATCCATGCACAACTCACCACACGCCCCACCGAGAGCGAGAACCACACAGTATAGCGACCACGAGGAGGTTACCCAGTTTGGTTGCTTAGGAGACCTGGCTGGAGTCACAGCATGAACTGGATTCAAACACATGACTCCAGGGGTGGTAGTTAGCATCAGTGGTGTAAAGTAACGAATCACAAATATGCACGTTACTGTAATTAACTACTTTTTACCAAGAATTTTACTTTTTTTAAATAGTTTAAAAATTGTGTACTTTTACTTGAATACATTTTAAGTGCTGTAACTATGCTTCTAATGTGCTATTTTCCCACCGTCTGTGTTGGCTACTTCCCTGTCCTAATTTTATTTTTATCTATCAACATGATTGGCTAGGGGCAGCTGCAGATCTGGCACCAACTGTTATGGATATGGAGAATGCCTCAAACACAGTTCAACACCTGAACATCACAGCAGCACCTGAAAGGGCTTTTTGCAGTGAAAAAGGCCAATTACTTGATCGTGTCATGTGAGTTTAACTTGCTCAAGCCATATATCAGCATTAAACCTGCCTCTAATTTGAAGAAACATATCGAGGAAAATTTAATATTTATGCTTACCAGATTCTGTGTCTATAACGTAGCCTGTAATTGAACTATCTATCACTGACATTATTGGGCTGCTGTGAGAGGTTAATGCAATTTTATCAATAGGGCTGGGCGATAAAATGATCTAGATGTTAATTTAAAAAAGAGAGATTTCCTCGATCAAACATTTGAGTAGTTGTCTTTATTTAGCCTATGTTCTACATCTAGAACAGGGGTGTTCATTACATCAATTGCGATAGCAAAAATGTCCTTTTTAGAAGAATATTTCAGCTCTGTAGCTCCATTCAATGTAAGTGAAGGGGTGCTAAAATTCTGATGCTCCAAAAAGCACATAAAAGCAGCATAAAATTAATACATACAACTCCAGTTTTTTAATCCATGACTTCAGAAGTGATATGACATGTGTGGGTGAGAAACAGATCAATATTTAAATCAATCTTTGCTAGAAATTATTCTCTCTGCCCAGTAGTTGGCGATATGCATGAAGAATGCGAATCACCAAAACACAAGAAGAAAATGAAAGTTAAAGTAGAGATTGACTGAGCAGGGAGGAGAATTAATAGTAAAAAAGGAATATTGATCTGTTTCTCACCATATCTATCATATTGCTTCTGAAGACATGGATTAAACCACTGGAGGCACATGGATTAGATAATTTTTATGGTGATTTATGTGATTTGTGGAGCTTCAAAATTTTAGCACCGATTCACTTTCATTGTATGTACCAAAAGAGCTGAGATATTCTTCTAAAAATCTTTGTGTTCTGCAGAACAAAGAAAGTCATACACATCCAGGATGGCACGAGGTTGAGTAAATGATGAGAGAATTTTCATTTTTGGGTGAATAATTCCTTTTTTAAGCGGAATCCCTTTTTGTAGCCCCTGTACCAAACAAATTTTCCCATTCCTGCTCTACCACCTCTATTTTGCAGGACATGATGTGCCAAATGATCCTGCTTATTTAGCATTTTTTTGCATTCCTTGCATTGTTTGAACATGTTTTATGCAAAACAATAATGCTCTGTTGGCATTAAGGGAAATTTAGACCCTAAACATAAACTGATTTTAATGTAATTGTTTCATACATTACGATTTAAAATGGTGACCTGTGTATTGAAAATACATTTTTAATATTTTCATTTCTGTTATCATGTCTCCCTTTAAATTTTTGGAATCAGATTCATGTAGTGTTGATCATAGATAAGTGATGTATTTTAAAGTTGGCGTACAGTGTTCATTATAATGGGGCATAGGTTTTGCAACTCAGTATTCAATACTCACTACTCATGAGTACTTTTAATAGAGCTACTCTTTTGCTCTTACTTGAGTAGTTTTTAGGACAGCTACTTTTACTCTACTCACACTAAAATACTTTGGGAAGTAACAGTACTTACCCACTCATACTTGAGTATAATTTTTCAGTACTCTTTCCACCCCTGGTCATCGTCAATACTCACTGAGCTACCCAGGCCCCTAGCATTGCTTATTCTTATTCTTATACGTTCATCGTTTTATCCTTTGCCATTTTAACGCATTCTTCGGATTTTTACACTTTCCTACTGTTTCATCTCTGTGTATTATACCACATGCGTTCACTAAAGATAATGTTAAAGAGAACAAAACCATGTCAGACACTGTAATATGCTCTGGTCCTCTCCCTGCTCATCGTGGTGACAAGGTTTATAGTAGCTTATTGTCACTGAATGGCTGGATGTCTGAGTGGTGTCTGGAGAATAAAATAGGATTTATAGACATTTGGAAAAGTTTTTGGGGTAGACCTGACCTGCTAAAGAGAGAGACGGACTCCATCCCTCCAGGGAAGGTGCTGCTCTCCTCTCTAGTAATTTAGCTCATAGTCTTAATAATGATAGTATTTGAACATTTTTTGCATAGGTCAGGAAGCAGACACACTGGCTAATCTGAATGTCTGCTAGCTGCCTTGAGACGTCACATAGGTCACATAAAATACAACACATAGAGACTGTATCACCTAGATATCATATAGAGTCGGTGTCTGTTCCCTGAACTACCAAACACAAAACTCACAATAAATCATTTAAAAAATAATTTATTGAGGTCAAACTCAAGGTCAAACAAATTATGATAAACATCATATAAAGGTAGGGCTACTAAACATTAGATCTCTTTCTACCAAAGCACTAATTGTAAATGAAATGATTACAGATCATAGTTTGGTTGTGCTCTATTTGACTGAATCAGATAAACATATTAGTTTAAATGAATCTACTCCCCCAAGTTATTGTTATAAACATGAGCCTCACCTGAAGGGTCGAGGAGGAGGTGTTGCTACAATTTACAGTGAAGTTTTTTGTAACGGACAGGATATAAGTTTAAGTCTTTGAACTAATAATGCTTAATGTGACACCGTCAGATATAAATAAAAAATCTTGCTCTTGCTACAGAACATATATCACCTGGGCTTTACTCTGGTTTCTTTGGTGAATTTGCAAATTTTCTACTAGTTATATAGATAGAGCTTTAATTGTTGGTGACTTCAGCATTCACA
Source organism: Xyrauchen texanus (assembly GCF_025860055.1). Lineage (NCBI taxonomy): Eukaryota > Metazoa > Chordata > Actinopteri > Cypriniformes > Catostomidae > Xyrauchen > Xyrauchen texanus. The sequence continues at coordinate 993,794 of NC_068320.1, forward strand.
TATATAATGAAAATGACACATTGGGATTAGCATTTATCAATATTCTATATTCTTAACTCTCTTTGAGTCAGACAAAAAGCATAATCAAAGTCCAGGCAGAGGTCATAAACAAGGAAACAGCAATCAAAGTTAAACAAATCCACACTTGTAAATCTTAAAGGCAAGCAAGATTGGTACACGAAAAGCAAGGGTTCTGGGAGATGTATTTCGTAATGTTTTAGTATTCAGGAGATAGCTCCCTTTGGTGGTTTAAAGAGTGGTCTGTGAGCTGAGACGTTACACTCAGATCATTACCTCATCTCTTGTTTGTTGCGCTCAGCTAATGTCACTCAATCTACACCACGCAATCTTTCAGGTAGAACTATTCTTTTGACAACTAAATATAGCTTCACTAATAATCTTCCAGAATTGTCTCTCATACTCAGTAGGCCAAAAAGTCTAGAAGAACTTGATGTAATAACAGAAAGTATGAATACAGTCTTCTCTAGCACTCTTGACTTTGATGAAAGAAAATGAAAGAAAAAAGCCTCGTACCACGGTATAGTGATCAGACTCATGCTCTCAAGAGAGCAGCTTGGAAAATGGAGTGCAAGACAAAATTAGAGATGTTTCGCTGTGCATGGAAGGATAGTGTCCGTAGCTACAGACAGGCACTAAAAGCTGCCAGGTCAGCATATTTTAGCAAACTCATAGAAAATAACCACAATAATCCTAGATGTTTATTCAGTACTGTGGCTAAATTGGTTAGGAATAAAGCCTAAACTGAACCAAATATTCCATCGCAGCACAATAGTATTTTCCAGTAATCTCAGAACCTCTTCTTAATATTATTAACTCCTCGCTATCCTTAGGACATGTCCCAAGAAACTTTAAAATGGCAGTTATGAATTAAGAAGCCACAGGTTGATCCTAGAAAATTGGCTAATTACAGACCGATTTCAAATATACCAATTATGTCGAAAATACTATAAAAGGTAGTGTCCTCCCAACTATGTTAATTTCTACAGAGAAATGGAATATATGAGAAATTCATTCAGGATTTAGGCCCCATCACAGTACAGAGACAGCACTTATCAGAGTTATAAAGTAATTGCTCTTATCATCTGATCGCAGCGGCATTTCCTTCTAGTGCTTTTAGATCTAAGTGCTGCCTTTGACACAATAGATCACGATATTCTCTTAAATAGGCTGGAGAATTATGTTGGCATTAGTGGACTTGCATTAGCATGGCTTGGGTCATATTTAGCAGACTGCTACCACTTTGTATGTTTAAACAGGGAACTGTCAAATCAAACAGTATGGAGTTCCACAGAGATCAGTTTTAAGACCTCTTTTCTCCTTATACATGCTTCCCCTGGGAGATATTATCAGGAATCATTGAATACATTTCCACTGTTATGCAGATGCTACCAAGCTTTATATTTCTTCTAAACAAAACGAAAAGTTATAATTCTCCAAATTAACAGAGTGTATCAATAAAATCAAAGATTGGATGGCCAGGGGGCCTGGGTAGCTCAGCGAGTAAAGATGCTGACTACTACACCTGGAGTTGCAAGTTCGAATACAGGGTATGCTGAGTGACTCCAGTCAGGCTTCTTAGCAACCCATTGGCCCAGTTGCTAGGGTCATTTTTCTCTAAGATGCTTGCCTTAGTGGTAATGACAGCAGTATTCTTTAATATTAAAAATTACAATTGGTACATACAATAAATACCAAATGTATTAAAAATTAAAAATGGAAAAGTAGAGTTTGATTAGACTATAAAAAAATTTTTTTTATGTTTTCATTAAAATCAGACTGGGTGAAATAAAGAATAAAAAAAAAAAAATATATATATATATATATATATATGTCTTTCTAATATGCCATATGCCATTCCAATATGCAATCCATGAGAAAAGGAAAGGTGTGGATGGCAGAATGTCTAAAAAACTGTATTGGCAAACACAATCACATTGCCCTTTGCTGTTTTATGAAAAACAAAATATGTTCTCCATATGGAATTGTGAGATAACAGGTCAAGAAACTTTTGAGGTTGAAGGTCACATTCAGGCAACCTCTTCTAAAGAATGTTGTTCAGGTGAATACAGAAATCAAGAGCTTCTGTCTGTCAGTAAGCCTTATATTTTTATATTTGTAACTCAAGTAAGATTAATAAATCACAAAATATTATTTTAAATCAGATTTTTTTAAAATATATTTTTAAATGAGGAGTGGTGGTGGCGTAGTGGGCTAAAGTGCTGAGCTGGTAAGCAGAAGGTCACTGGTTCGATCCTCAACGCCACTACCATTGTGACCTTGAGTAAGACACTTAACTCCAGGTTGCTCCGGGGGATTGTCCCTGTAATAAGTGCACTGTAAGTCGCTTTGGATAAAAGCGTCTGCTAAATGCATAAATGTAAATGTATGTTCAAGTTTGCCTACATACATTTTATGTTTAATTTTAATGAATAATTCAATGTTTGGCTTTCAAATATTGTTACCTAATACGATTCAGACATTTTGAACTGTGACTTCAGTGTACAAATATTTTATATTATATAACTGTTATCACTGTAATCAGACTGACCCTCTAATGAGCGCTAACAAGTCTTTGTATACATTAGAACAAAAGAACAATGAGCAGGAAGGGAGTGGGCTGGAAGAACTGACCTGCAGTCAAGCTGGAGTCGAGCCCAGACATATACATACACACACCGCATTAACAACACAGATCAAGCTTTCCTCATATTCACACAAGAACTTGGACTTGAATAGCACATACAAGCCTAGATTTAAATAATCTACAGTTTTTACATTTGAAATTATCAGTTTTTTCTCTGCTTTTGATGTCAAAATGTAAACAGCCATGTGTAAAACACTTGCGCACATTGCATAAGTTGCTAAAAATGTCAGTTAAGGTGTTAACATGCAAGACGACATTGAGGTAATTGACTAAAAAGTATGTGTGCCAATCATTTAATCCATTTATGACCTTACACTGATAAAGGAAAGCCGTTTAAGGCATTTACATTTGGTACATACGTATGACCCAGGATTAGGTGGAGAGATTACATCTCCACACTGTCCTGGGAACGCCTCGGGGTCTGAGGGAAGTGGCTCGGTATAGGGAAGTTTGGGGCCCCCTGCTGGAGCAGCTGCCCCCATGACCCGACTTCGGATAAGCGGTTGAAGATGGATGGATGGATGGATGGACATACGTATGAGGCTGTTTACATGCTCACCAAAATGCTGATAACTCTGCTGAAAAAGATTTATGATAACATACTAAAAAAAATCTGACAATGCAAGAAATCCACATTTACATGAGATGAGAATAAATCGAAGTGGCATACACACAACACTTGCGAACATTGCATAAGCCGGTAAGAACGACGGTTAAGGTGTTTACGTGCAACGTGGAATCAGTGTAAAGGCCAGATATCTTCCGTGTTGATCAATTTATTCTCATGCGTTTATGACCTTACAATGATAAAGGAATGCCATTTAATAAATGTACATGACTACATATGTTCCCTTACGAAAATCGAGAGCTCATGGCAAATTTGCAGCACACTGGCCGCAAATTAGGCACTGATAATTTTCACATGCAAATGAGCTTTGCGGCAAACTTACTGCAAATTCTCCATTGTTGCCAAAGGTTTGCCTTCTGGGAAACATTTGCAGCGAATTAAGGGTTGTCAGTTTATTCAGCATAATCTGTGTAAGAACATGTATGTAAATGTGATTATTGTCTGCTTATTAAGCGATGTAACTATCTTTTTGGTGTCCAATCCCTTCCCAAATCTAAACTTGCCGCAAATTATTTTCACATGCAAATGAGCTTTTGATTTACTGCAAATGTTTGCAGATCCTCATCAGTTATGGTGAACCTCCAGCAAATCTTTGGGAACAATGGACAATTTGTTGCATGTTTGCCGCAAAGCTCATTTGCAGGTGAAAATGATCAGTGGCGAATTGTGGCAAGTTTGCGGCAAATTTGCTATGAACTCTCAATTTTTGTAAAGAGAGTTTTTGGCAGACGGGGGAGCTTTGAAAAGTCTTATTTTTGCAATTATATTTGTTGGTGCTAATGGTGCAAAAATCATGCACTGGATCTTTAAGATGTTCATTAACTGTCTTTTGCAAATTGCCCTCACAAAAATCTAGAGTTCATGGCAAATTTTCCACAAACTCACCACTGATTATTTTCACATGCAAATGAGCTCTGTGGCAAATTATCTATTGTTGTCAAAGATTTTCTGCAAGTTCACCACTACCGGCTAAGAGCTGCAAACTTCTCGCAAACATTTGCGTTGACGTACAAGCTCATTTGCATGTGAAAATTATGATTGGCAAATGCAGCTAGTTTGCCAGAAGATTTTTTGGAAGGATGAGAAAACACAATTAATGAATTGTCTTACCACTATTCACAATCACAGTTTAAACACATGTGCTTCAGCCTTCAAATTACAAAAGCAAAAATATTTACATTTTCTGAAGAAAATATGAGTGATTCTTGCCCATACAAATGTCTCCACCACAATTCTGGAGTGTTAGGTTGTCAGGTTGATTCTATGCAGTTGCTATTGTTCTGGGAGAATGTTGCCGGTTGCAATGAGGTGTTCCACATGCTTAAGTAATAGCCAAAGTCAAAAGAGTCTATCCAAGTCTTTATAACATTCTGGTCCCTAGTTGTGGTTCAAGTCTATTTTATTGTCCATCAGGCAAAAACTGGCCTGAACACTTAGTTCTAATCCTTTACACCACAAGTGCAATGCTCTATCAGTTGAGCTACTGCACAATTTAATCGTGCACAAACAAGCTTGTAAATGTTGATGGTTATTTAAAGAAAACAAGTATTGGGTAGTTGTTAATTAAAAGTAGTGATGCTACTAGCTTCACTAAATTTTTCATAGTATGACTATCTCAGATATTTTCACAATAGTGAAGCTTTTCCAGTAAGGAGCTACATTTTCCAACAAGTAGCACTGTAGCAAAACTCTATATAAAACAACTAGTTTAAATAAACAATTTTTTTATATTTAGCATTGAGAACTCATTTTTTATTAATTTTAGTGAGTTGCTTCTTTCAGATGGTTGTAAATTAATTTGTTCACATAAATCATTCACTTGAGCCCCAAGAGCCTAAAAGGGACTTTGCCTTCTTTTTTTTAAGCGAAATATTTAGTCTATTGGTGATGTTTATCACTGTATTTAAATTCATTTAGATAAAATAGGGTGTTTTCTAGTTTATCAGTATATATTAAGTATTTAACATGTTGGCCCTAATTGTTTCACCCTTATGAAAAATAATCATGATATTACTGTATTAATATCATAGCAACCACAACTATAGTAAAAATTGTTAATTTTGTGGATACTATGGTTTGAAAGTCTGACAGCAGGAGGGGGTGATTGTCACACTGTATGTGCCGTGGCACCATGCCCATCTCGGGACTCAAGTCTGTAGCCAGTGCTGAAGCGGTCTCATTATGCATCAACCACCGCGATGGGTTGGGGAGTGAAAGCCGTGCGTCAAAACTCCGCATGTGGGGCACTAACAGGACAATTGCTTTTAACGTACTGGGTGGGGCTTCGTGGCGGGGGGAGCAGAAGAGCGTCCCGAGGCTTGGGTGCTGAGAAAAGACTGAAAGAACTTAGCTTGCTCCGTGCACCCGGCAGCTGGGGCTGAGAGATGGGCCTGGGTTAAGGCGGAGCTACCTGTTGTTTAGACACAGGGGGACGCCCTCGGCGAGCAGGCGGGGCGTGCTGGTTTGGCGGCGCTGCGGCAAGATGTGGGATATCACTCTGTCTGCTTCTTCACCGCCGAAAACTGCTGGGCGAAGTCGTCGGCGGTGTTGCTGAAAAGGCCAATCTGGGAGACGGGGGCGTTGAGATAGCGTGCCTTGTCAACATCGCGCATCTCGACCATGTTCAGCCAGAGGTGATGCTCCTGGACCACGAGGGTGGCCATCGCCCAACTGAGTGCCTGCACTGTGAACTTCGTGGATCTGAGAGCGAGGTCAGTGGCAGATCGCAGTTCCTGCAGCACGTCGGGGTCGGTACTACCCAGGTGCAGATCTTTGAGTGCCTTGGCTTAGTGGACTTGCAGGGCATGCAGGGTGGAGGCGGCCTGTCCGTTGGCGCTGTAGGCTTTCAAGGTCAGTGATGACATCATTCTACAGGCTCTCGGGACACAAGTAGATTGCAACTGCTCTGTCCATCTGGGGGACCTCCGTTTATCCGTGGGCCGCCCCTCCATCCAGGGTAGTGAGAGCAGGCAAGTGGAGGGGTTGGTTTCGGGCAGTAAAAGGTGCCCTCCATGAAAACGTCAGCTCGTCATACACTTCCGAGAAGAAAGGAACCGGGTTATGAGCGGCAGCCTGATCCGAGGAACCGATCGAGTAGCCGTGAGGGGGGGGCGGAGGTTTCCAGTCCAGCCTCGCGCTCACAGCGGCCCGGGAAAGCATAGCGGACATCTGCGGGTCAGCCTCAAACTGGGCCATCAGACCCGAAGGTGGCAGCCCAGATGAGTCATCAGCATCAGACGCCGCTGTGATGCTCTCTGATGCAGCGGCGATGTCGTCATCCAATTCCGGGAGCTCAAGGGAGAATGATGGCTGGCTGCAAGGCGAGCCGCACTCATCCCAAGCTCGGACGGAAGCAAGCAAGTGCTCCGGGGGGCAGATGGTTCATGGGTATTTATCCGGCGAAACCGAGCCCATCATTATCCCCAAATCGCCTTCATCACCAGCCGAGTCGTCCTCAATCCCGTGGGAAGAAGGAACGACACGGGGATGGCTGAAGTGGCTTTCTCTCGTGAGAAAATAAATATAAATAAATAAAGCCGCGACCATAATGTTGCCATGGCTATGTTCTCGCACTGATTCATAAAACGCTGCCTGTGTGTGATCGCAGCCCAGGAACGCAAGGCAGCTTTTATGACCGTCAGAAGTGGAGAGAAATAAACCGCATCCAGGAACTACACAGAGGCGGCAATACATCTTTAAAAAGACACCTCCTGAAAAGGACATTCAATGCCTGCTGTTTATTGCTCTTTTATGAGTGGGAACTCAAACTCTTTTAGAGGAAATAAATTATTTCAGGCAATGAAAGCGCTGTCGAAGCGCCCATGGGCGTGGACTGCACAGCATGCTGGAAATGTGCCATAGATCCAACAGCAGTACTTCTTGCCAACAGAGGTGAGTGGACCAGTGGTCTGTCTGCCAATTTGACAATGGCCTTTTCTCAAGTTCAGAGGTACGTTTGGCATCCCAAGAAGACCCCTTGTGTCACTTCATTCGACACAACTTCGAGTGAGTGACAGAAGGGGAACATGGGTAAATGCTTGACGCTGCATGAAATCTATTCAAGGCTACATACAGAGAAGTAGCATAATAAACTCATCACCTTCACTTTGTTCATTCTTGAAAGAGTAAAAAAAAAAAACTTTGTAACTTAATTTATATGGTGACTAGATTCACAACTAGAATTAGAAAGGAAAATATTAGGCTTCTAATTTAAATGTTGGCTAATGTTAATTTATTTATTTTCTCAAAAATGTATCGAGAAAATAACGTGCCGATCAATGTACCTATATATTATGACATTACTAGTCATTTGATAGCACTGTGTGAGGAACCCTGATAGCACATGTAGATCATCGAGACGTCTATTTGATCTGTGTGTTTACATCTGGAAGACGTATTTTTTACGTTGTTTGCTCATCTGCAATAAGTCTTTGAGACGTTTGTCAATAAGTATGTCTCGGATGTACATAAGACATATAGCAGATGTCTTTGAGCTGTTTATGATATAAAAAGTTTGTAAATCAGATTTTTTTTAAAGATGTTTAGCAGAAGTTTAATTAGATTTTGATGCTTTCCAGATGAAAAGATCTAAAAGAGAGATGTACGTGTGCCATCTGGGAAGTGTGTATAAACTGATAATCTGCCGTTTTACTCGTGGTTAAATGAATAAAAGTAATTGTTGTGGTAACGCCTCTAGTGTTCATTTCACCAGGAAACTGCTGAGATACAATTCTAAACGACATCTTGTTTGCCACCCATACAACACGTCTCAAAGGACACAAGTCATTTTGGAATTATACATTTGATGATACTGCAAATAGTACAGTAAATACAATATAGGTTGAAAAAGAATATCTTACTAGTTGGCAGTGACACAGTCTCTTGCATCTGTAGCTTTCCATGCATCATTGATATTATGTCCAGATGGTATCCCGTTCCGGGATCTAAATTCTCCACTTTACATTCAAAATGTGAGGAATTGTCCTGGTCTTGATGACAGTCTGTTGAGTCAATGTGTCTTCCCCTAATAGACACTGTGTATTGACATTTCACATCTTCAGTTTTCAGTGTGATTAATATAGATTCTGTTGTAGAAATGGCCTTCACAATTTTGATGCTACATTGCTGTGTATGCACCACCGTGGTACTCTGAAAAAGATAAAAGCAATTTTCACTGAGCTGGCAAAACACAATTTTAGCCACATTTGGGCAAATAATTGTTCATGGGTAGTTGATATGTATTGTAGTCTGACATGCTATGCTCTATCTAAAACTATCCCTGCTGAAAACAACAACATAACCATTAGAATAGATTTGAATTGTTTCCACTACAAATACCATTATGAGAGTAGTGTTTAGGGCAATACTTCATTAAGATTTAATGGTTTGTTTTGGTTTCCAACACAGATATGTATTGTTCCAAATGGTATCCTCTACACATAACATGCCACCAGTAGAAGCTTACACATTACCAGTAAAGATTTATTTTTATGGATATTTTCCATTATACCAACACCATTCCTATTATGACCATTAGAAAAACTATTTCAGTGATGTTTTGTATAATTTTTTTTTCTCCCCACAGCGAGGACTTTTTGCTAATTCTTGTATGATTATTATGCATGCAGCTTTTGGGACCTCATTTTAATGCAGTACTCAAACAAACATTTAAAAGTACAAGAAACCTACTAAAGAATGTCTCACTATTTAGCATGTGTGACTAGGGAAGGCAAAATTTGTATTAAAATTTGTAAAATAAATAAATAAATGATTTGAATTATTATTGGTAACCAATAAGAGCAACTGAAAAATATACATTCCCTTAATCATTTTAAGCTAAAATCTTGATGTTGAAATAAATAATATTATAAAAAATGACATTTCCAAAATGATTTGTACACTTAAAACACACAAAATGAATGTCTTTTGCATTATGTAAGAAATTACCAAATCATTTGTGTTTACTTTAAAGATAACTCCATTTTCAAACAAACATTTTTACAAAAATAAGTTTCAAATATATAAAATAAATATATACATTGTTCAAATTAAGATACAAGTTTTTGAAAAATTAGTTTGTCAAATATTAATGGAACGGACTATTTAAATAGCTGGCTAGTGAACTCCCCCTGTGGTTACTTTGCTAGGACTGTGGTTTCCAAACGTATTTGAAAAGGACCCCCAAATATGATGATCCTTTTGCAAGGGACCCCCTTCCTAAAATAAAAAGGCTGCTATGTATATTTACATTTAAAGACCCCATTTATTGTGTGTAAGGAAAATTCTACATGTGATATTATAAAGACAACATGTTTTTTTATTTTTATACATCAGGTCAATATAAATGATCAAAATATTATCTGTATTATTGTTTTAATTTGCATTAAATTTACAGCGCTTCTTTTTTCTAATCAATATTAGACAAACGTTAGATGTAAAAACTAGTCTTTAGAAAGCAGAGTAAAACGTTCATAATGTGAAATTCAAAACATGTTAAAGTTTATTTTCATGATATTTTCTGCAGACCACCTAGCACCCCCTTGTTGGGCCCCTGGGGGTCCCTGGACCCCAGTTTGAAAACCCCTGAATACACAAGTTTGAACTTGAGGGGAACTGACTTCATACATCCCAAAGAAAATCAACAAAACAACCGCTGATTAAAAGTCATTGAGCAACAATTGCCCAGAAGTTAGTTTTGAGAAAAGCGCTTGCAGCATTTGTTTGATATTTTTTAATTTAATGTAATGACTTTAAGACATTTTGTATTTTGTATACAAATACTTTTTGGGGTCACTGTTTGTTAACCCATATAAACGTTTCCTTAACGTTAGTAAAAAAAATCAGTTTTTCAAAATTAAATATGTTAATTAAAACTTACCAATATTCCACATGCTACCCAAACAGCTACAGGAATGGCATTGGTTTTCAGCATTGTTGGTCATTAGCTTTTTGGGTTTAATAGGCAGAAATCCTCTTCAAAAAACACACATTATTCCTTAGCATGCGATCCAGAGAGTGGTTTCAACAAAATCTAGTGTGTAGGAGAGGACTTCTGTGGGAACCGCTCACTTTCACTCATTAGCAGCAACAATCAGGAACTTGTGAAGGAAAACAGTCCCGTCTTGAAAGGATATCCTCAATCAAAACACCAGAAGCATTGTTTTCAGGAGTCCAGTTGAGACGCAATGTACTGTTTAATTACAGTCTTTTCCTTAAAACATCTTAACTACACTAGACTCCCACATAAGGTGGATGGTAAATTTATTTTCTTCAACACACTTGCTCTTCTTGAACCTTTTTAGGTCATAAATGCCAGTGAATATGAACTTTCTCTAGAACAATAGATTTCAATGACTATGTTCTCCATGAATACTCATACAGCCCAGCCCCATTTCCTTCCTGTATCCTCAGTGTTCCTGCAGAACGACATGTTGAAAAGAGAAATGATCTACTTGTCACTGACTTTAAGCATTGAATGCAATATGACAGTGACTTTACTGAAAGTGATTCCCACTTTTCAAAGAGAGGTTTTTCAGATGGAGTGTAAAACAATCTCTAACAGCAAGGGTGAAAATGTGATAGAAACAGGTAACATTGGAGCAATGTGGCAGTAGCAGACATCTATGATGGTAACACCTTACATTATGTTCCCTTTGTTAAGGGTTTATAAAGGGGTTGATTCATGACCAATGAGTCATTTATAAATGCATTATAAATCAATGAAATACACTTATGTCTTCGTATTTAAATTTGAATTTGTTACGCATGTCACAATATCCACCCACGTGACACATAGACGGTTGAAAAGATCAACTGAACCTGCAAGCATAGTAAGAACAGTAATAGTTTGTGTTCAATTATGTCATCAAATACGCCCCTGCCACCAGGTTGTGGACAAAGTCCCGGTAAACAAAGCATTGTGTTTCTTTTGTGCTAATGGGATAATTAAATAACGAAAGGCTTCTGGTTCTGATAATACTCACCTGCTGCAAGTTCCTCATTCTTTATGCACACTGCTTACACCAGTCAGGAAAGACATTCAAGTCTGTAAAATCATGTATTTTTTCATGTTTGGATGGTTGCTGGACATCCCCCAGATAGCACGCGTACCTCTCCGAGATGTCCATTTTAGATCTTTTCATCTAGAAAGAATCAATCTAATTAACATCTGCTAAACATTTTAAAAAGATCAGATTTACAAACATTCTAATTCATGAATGTCTCAAAGACATCTGCTGAATGTCGTATTTACATTTGAGACATACTTATTGATATTCATCTAATAAACGCAATGCAGATGACCAAACAACGTAAAAATTCCGTCTTCCAGATGTAAACGCACATATCAAATAGATGTCTGGGTGATGTACGTGATGTACGCTATCAGGGCAGGGGCGAATCTAGGGGGATGCTGGGGTAGCCTTGGAGAACATGATAACGTAATAGTGGACTTTTTTCTTTTGCAATTCAATTAAATGAGTAAGCAAAAATTATATTTGCTGTAATCTCCAATACTTCATGTAGGTCTGGCTACTGAGTTTAAAGTATAATGCCGCCAGTCAGGGAGTTGTGAAGTTCAATAGTTTGACATCTGGTAGGATCGTGGAAACATACAAAGGTACAACATGAGAAGGGTATGAGTGTTGTTCTTGATGTCAATTATGGTGGTTATGTGCTGGGTAAGACTGCCCTGATCATAGTCTGCCAGGAAAAGGTATATTTTGATTCAGAGATACATCAGTCGGTGCCAGTGATGGACGTTGCTGTGCACTGTGTACAACATTACAGTAGATTCGTTATGAGTCTGTTTGTGTTCACAGGCTTGTAGATTATCACCCAGTGCCAGCCTATAGACACTTTGATCTCGATCTTGTTGTGCTTCATCATTCCATCTGTTTAGGTCAACAGACATGAATGAAGCCAGTCATGAAGTACCGTGACATGTCTTCTTGAATATCTACCCGCCTAACAGGGAACGTCCCAACAACTTTGCCTAACACTATTTAAAGGTTTGAAACAAATGTTGTAAATAAAACAATAATGGAACATCCCTATAACGTAACAAACGTAACCTAACACGTTATACTAACATTAAGAAAGCTGAAGGCATTGCTAGATTTCAGTATCATCCGGGGCTTAGCCCACAATCCATATAATAATATAAAAATAAGAAGAATCCTTCCTTCCATGACTTAAAAAATGACCATCCTACCTGTCAAATAATAATTAAGTGCAACACCGACACCAGTTCAGAACTTTATATAAGCAAATGTCAGGTGGACAATAAATGGATTAAATATGTTTTCATTTAAATTGTGGAGAATAAAAGTGAGAATTACAACTTGCCAACTCATTGTTCATTGTGCAGAAATGAACGCTAACAGTAAAATCGAAGTAATGTAACAGTTTAAATTTGCAGTTTACATTTATCATAATATTTTCAGAATATTAAAAACAATATAACATGTTAGAACAAGAGCTCACACCTTCCTTGTTGTTTTTAACCCTGATGTACTTACAGTTTTTTACGATTGCTATGACAGATTTTTCAATACTTTTAACAATTTTCCAAAACTCTTAACACAGTTAGCACTACATCTGTCTGTGTAAGCTATACTATTAACACATTTCTTGTTGCTTTAACACAAAATGCATACAATTAACACAAATTTAAAATGCTTGAACTTCTTTTACACACAAGCTCAAACAAGACCAAAACAATGGATTTTTATTGCCAAATTTACCAATGCTTTAACACTGTATGTCAGAACAGATAACACCATGTTCTAAACCTAACCTTACAGGCTAAAGTCAAGGTAAACAGCTGTTTATATTGTGAATTGAAACACAAATATATCCCCTGTATTCTATTCTATTGTTACTGAGAAACAGCTGATTGAATTATGCAAATATATAAATCACAGCTGATTCCCATCTAGGAAACACACTCAGGTGTTGAGGTTCTTTCAATCGCATGACCATATGGTGTAATGTAAAAGAGGACCTTTTGGGCTGATCTTTTGTGGAAAGGGAAAAATATAGCGCAACAAAAGAAAGAAATAAAAATGTCTGCACTAGGTAGAGGAAGACATATACCAGGACAATGGATAGGAGTGGGGCAAGGGAGAGGGAGAGGGGTCTTTTTTTTTAATTGAATTTCTGCAGCAAAAGACCTAAACCCAACAAAACAAAAATGTAGAGAGGCTTCAAAAGAAACTGCAGTGCAAAACACAATCTCTGATCAATACAATATATACTGTCTGTTGTATTAGATCAGAATCAGAATCAGCTTTATTGCCAAGTATGCTTACACATACAAGGAATTTGTCTTGGTGACAGGAGCTTCCAGTCAACAACAATACAAACAATACCAAAAACAGCAGCAAGACATAGGTAATTAAAAACAAAAAAGAACACAAAATAAATAATTATACATATACGTACATACACTCACCTTCATACATACCCACATACACACTAGTAGTGCAAATCTAATACAATCTGTTATATAAATAACAAAAACCTGTATATTATGTACAGAGCAATGTAAGTAATGGCAGAAGTGGATATGTTGGATAATATAAATTAAAATTAAAATTAAACTGTGTATTGCACATCATTATTGCTCAATGGGGCAATTTAATTGTTCATTAGTTGGATGGCCTGAGGGAAAAAACTGTTCCTGTGTCTGACGGTTCTGGTGTTCAGAGCTCTGAAGCGCCGGCCAGAAGGCAACAGTTCAAAAAGGTAGTGGGCAGGGTGAGTGGGGTCCAGAGTGATTTTACCAGCCTTTTTCCTCACTCTGGAAGTGTATAGTTCTTGACGGGGGGGCAGGGGGCAACCAATAATCCTCTCAGCAGACCGAACTGTCCTTTGTAGTCTTCTGATGTCTGATTTCGTAGCTGCACCAAACCAGACAGTTATTGAAGTGCAGAGGACAGATTCAATGACTGATGAGTAGAACTGTTTCAGCAGCACTGGTGGCAGGTTGAACTTCCTCAGCTGGTGAAGGAAGAACAACCTCTGCTGGGCCTTTTTCACAATGGAGTCGATGTGTATCTCCCACTTCAGGTCCTGTGAGATGGTAGAGCCCAGGAACATGAATGACTCCACTGCTGCCACAGTGCTGTATAGAATGGTGAGGGGGGACAATGTTGGGGTGTTCCTCCTATAGTCCACTATCATCTCCACCGTTTTGAGCGTGTTCAGCTCCAGGTTGTTTTACTGCACCAGAAAGCCAGCTGTTCAACCTCCTTTCTATATGCAGAATCATCGTCATCTTGGATGAGGCCAATGACAGTGGTGTCGTCTGCAAACTTCAGGAGCTTGACAGAGGGGTCATTGGTGGTGCAGTCATTGGTGTACAGGGAGAAGAGTAGTGGGGAGAGCACACATCCCTGGGGGGCACCAGTGCTGATGGTACAGGTGGTGGAAGTTAATTTTCCCTGCCACACAAGCTGCTGCTTGTCCGTCAGAAAGCTGGTAATCCACTGACAGGTAGAGGTGGGAACAGGGAGTTGGTTTACAGTTTTTTTTACAGTCGCTAGGACACATTTATCAATACTTAGGTCACTTTTTCAAAACTCTTCACACAGTGAGCACAACAGAAGTATATGTGGGCTAAACTGTGGATCAATTATCATTGCTTTGGCACAAAATGCATTCAGTGACTACATCTTTCAAATTACATTAATTATTTTCTCACTTCGACACAACAACCGCCAAAACTCTGTGTACCGACAGGCCAATGTGCGCATGCTTACATACTGTTTTCAAAACTGTTACAGTTTTTTTAAATTGTTTAAGCACAATTTTGAAAACAGGGCCCGGTTTGTCAAAACACTACACACAATTATTTTGGCATAAGCACAACCCTTCACCAAAGTAGCACAACACTTCAGATCATTTGCAAAATGGAACACTTTTGTCAAAACTATACACTACTTCATAAAAAGAATATTTTGTGACCATACGAAACACACACATTTCATATGACTTCAATCTTTTTGAACCAGTTACACACTGCTGTTGCTAACCTAAAACACTTTTAGCAAGTCTAATTGTCAGTGATTAGAGTACTGTAAATGAAGTACAAAGAGAAAAGTGCAACTATACAAACACTACACAAGGCCAATGCTGCAGACTGAGGAAAATATAATTCATTTCTCTCCATATACCCATATCAGTCAACATGGAGAATCACAACAAAACATGTCCCAGTTTTCATGCTACTACAGTAGTGTGCATAACACTATTAGCTCAAACAACAGACAAACGTAAAATACTGTATCCAGTACAGGTTATAATTACAGTAAATAACAACAACAACAAACATAAAAAATAATCTGAAAAAACTGACA
Organism: Xyrauchen texanus; assembly: GCF_025860055.1. Lineage (NCBI taxonomy): Eukaryota > Metazoa > Chordata > Actinopteri > Cypriniformes > Catostomidae > Xyrauchen > Xyrauchen texanus. Next base: position 1,009,446 of record NC_068320.1, read on the forward strand.
ATATTGTACACAATACTACAGTAAACATACTATACATTATCTCTTCGACTAGCTGGATCTGGCCAGAGAATTTCATCAACATCACAAGCAATATCGTCATTAGCAAGACAATGCGGGAAGAACCGTCTTGAATGTCGAATCCATCCTTGCACAGCTGCGGCGTCGACTTGGTCACAGGCATCCTCCATGGCCTGAATGAGGGGTACCTGAGCCTGGGGCTGGAGATCGTAAACCTTCCACTGCCATGCAGTGAAAAACTCTTCGATAGGGTTTAGAAACGGAGAGTACGGTGGAAGGTATAGTACTGTCAACTGTGAATGGTGTTGAAACCAGTTCTGGACCAAAGCGGAGCGGTGGAATGACACATTGTCCCAGATGACCGTGTATTGCATCTGGTGCATTTCATTACCTGCTGTGACGATGTGGTGCAATCGGTCCAAAAATGCAGGAATGTGAGGTGTGTTGTAAGGGCCCATTTTGGCATGACGGAGGACAACCCCATGCTGTGAAATGGCAGCGCAAAGGGTGATGTTACCCCCACGTTGCCCTGGGACGTTGATTATAGCCCTGTGGCCAATGATATTTCTGCCTCTCCTTCTTGCTTTTGTGAGGTTGAACCCTGCCTCATCAATATATATGAATTCATGCAGGATTTCCTCAGCATCCATTTGCAAAACTCCCTGAAATACAGTGAAAGACAAGATTGTGTAGTTCAGGATAGGTCTAGTATACAGTCATTGTAAAAAAGTCATGTGTGCAGTATGCAACATCACAGTGCTAAAGTGAACAATACAAACCTCCACATACTCATGCCGCAGCCGTTTGACCCTTTCTGAATTCCGCTCAAAAGGCACTCGATAAAGTTGTTTCATTTCAACCTGATGTCTTTTCAGGATGCGTGCCAGTGTTGACAGAGACCTGATGGACATTATTGAAAATGGCATGGTCACCGATAATGTTGGCTTGTAGTTCTCTGAGCCTGATAGCATTATTGGCCAAAACCATGTTTATTATAGCTCGCTCTTGTTCTTGCGTGAATATGGGCCCCCTTCCTCCTTGACGTTCCCGACCCTCAATCCTATGTAGAGAATAATACATGTAACTTACTGTACAATGTCACAGGAAGGGGTATCACAAGTGCTGATATGGTGCATAAAATAAGCGGCTGATTACTGTAACTGTAGACAGATCTTTTACCTGTTTTCCTGTGGAAAAGTCCTTATGACAGATGCCACTGTATATCTGCTAAGATTTGGCTGAACTCTCAGTCCAGCCTCCCTCAGCGTCAATCCGTGGTTCACAACATGGTCCACTAGTGTTGCACGAATGTCATTTGATAAGTTTGGTCCTCTTCTTCTTTGTGCACGTTCTCCTCCTGCTTCAGGTCTTCCTCGACCTCTGGCTCTGGCTCGGCCTCTGCCTCTTCCCCTACCTCCTTCTCCTTCTCCGTGTACTCCTCCTCTCACCCTCACTCTTCTTCTGACTCCTTCCATTTTGGTTGAAGGCAGGTGAACCTACCTGCTGTATTTTTATAGTGCTTAAACCTGATTTGTGTGTCTACAATTTAGCAATCATGTGTTTGTGCACCTGATGGCTGTGTTTAACAGATTGGCTCATAGGTCATTTGACAGTCAGTGCTTTGGAATTGCAAGGAAGTGACATCATGATATACTTCTGTGTCTGATGTATACAAGTGTGTTTAGTGTTTTGCAAATAGTGTGAAGCTGACAATATGCTTACAGTTGTGCAAATCTAGCCTTGTGTTTTGCTCCTTGAGTGTAAGGTTTTGCTAATTGTGGGAAAAGTTACATTTTAGTGTGTAAGCAATCGTAAAAAACTGTAATGTTACAGTTTTTTACAATCGCTATGACAATTTTTTCAATACTTTTAACAAATTTCCTAAACTCTTAACGCACCAACACACCTACAACACACAATTGGCAAAACATTTAATTTCATGCTCAAAATCACACATTGTAAACTAAACTCCAACACTAATTTTCAAAATACAATAATACACTAGCAACAATACACTATGTCTACCAAAACACTGCAAACATGTCTCAAAATCAAATAATATTTCAAAACACTAACATATGTTCTCGTCCAACAGGAAGATTTAGTCAATCATAGCAGAATGTCATAAAAACGTCTCGGGTTACATGTGTAACCCTTGTTCCCTGAAAAAAGCGGAACGAGATGTTGCGCTGCTAAGCGCTACGGGGAACAGCTTTAGCTGTGAGCCGAGCTGAAATATTGTGTGAAACACGTCAATGAACATTGACCGGAATTTATAGCCTCGGCTGATGTAATCATTAGATGCACCTGAGGCCAGGCTATAAATGGATACGTCACCAGGTGTCGTCAGATACTTCTTTTTGAAGAGCAGTCCTGGGACGTCCCAGTGCGGCAAAGCAGCGCAACATCTCGTTCCGCTTTTTTCATCTGATCACATTCCTGGACACCCTACACAACACACTCATTCCACCAGATCAGGTGTTTTCATGGCTGCAATCGCCATGCTAGGCGATATTTCCCCCGCTGCTTGGCCAGGGAAAACATTGCTTGTGATGTGGATGAGGTGCAGACCGCAACAGAAGAGAGGATGCAGCATAGTTTTTTTTTTTTACTGTAACTGTGTACAGTAAATTCTTCTGTTGTTTTGTATGTAGTGTATGTGCAACATTGTGTTGGTTGGGAATGGGATGTACACTGTGTACATTGTTTTTGTGGGAAAAATAAAATATATTTGTTACCGTATTTGTGTGTTCTGAGTATAAAAACAATATTCTCAAATATTTTACAACACACTTATGTATGTACTGTCTGTAGTAAGTGTAATACTGAACAAAAAAAAAGGCCCAAGTCATTATGATGAATAAAGTGTTTTCCATTCATCATAGTGTTTTACATTGAGCACATCAGTGTTCAACTGGTTCTTATAAATGTCTATTCATATGATGGTTTGTGTGTGTCATTTGAAAACAAAATACCATTTTGAGAAGAAATAACATTGTTTTGAATGTAAAGTTTCATTTTGCAGGAGAATTGAGGGGGTTTGCCCATTGTGTGTGTGTTTTTTGATTTGTGTGTAGAGTTCTGAGAATATGACACATTCTTTCAGAAAATGTGTGTAAACAATTGAGAAAAACTGTAACATAAGATCTGAGACTTCAGCCCTATCAGCCAGGGTCTAGCTACACCACTGCCCACAACCAAAATGTTTAAAGAACATACATTTTTTAGCCGGGTATCTAGCACTGTAGTAAGGCCTTACTACCGATTTATAACAGAGGATGATTTAAAGCACATCATTACATTAGATGATGGCAGTAAACCTCTGGATGCATTCAAAAACAAACGTAAATTATTTTGCACATGTATGTTATACACATTGTGAAATAGAGTCCCTAATGTAACATTCCATAAAATTTATCAAAACATGTTACAGTTGTTTTGTAATGTAATCAATAAGAGAATTATAAGTGCCTGCTTTTCTGTCAATATACTATCTGTACTTGCCTCATTGAAGTTAGGAGTTGCAAATATTCTGTACGTAGTAGGGCTAGTTTTTATGTTCTTTCGATGATGGTGGTACCAGAGCAGTCAGCTATGTGACAGAACAGCAGCTGAAGCCTCTTAAAAAATTACTTTATTACCAACATGCTGTGTCACTGTGCAGCAAAATACATGAATTTGCACATTCCAAATACCATAGGAGAAGACTAGGCTCACTATACAAAGATGTCTTGCTCAGAACACAATCCTAAAAGAGGTAGACATGTCACAGACAGTTATGGCTGTATACTGTAAGCTTGCAGTCATATCAGCTACCAGAAGGACAGGCAATGCAGTCTCTGCTTCAGAATAAAAGAGGAGCTTCAACTAATTTTCTGTCAGGATGAACCAATTGGAGTAGATTGTAGAAGAGTGTATGTTTGGATGGTGTTAACTTCAGCAAGTCAGCACAGTGCAATCAACACTACACCTTCACTTTTGTGTGCATAAAGTAAAGAGAGAATGGCCTTTTTCTGATTATGAAGTGTTTTCACAGCTGGAAAGGGAAGAAGGGTGCACCAGTTCGTCATAACTCAGCTGCCGTGTTGGACAAAGGAGGTAACGATGGTCCTCGCTGACATAGAATGTAGCCAAGGCAAAAATATGGACTCTGCTTTGCTGTCATATTGCTGATGATGACCTTTATCAGAGATAATGATCATGCCCTTTTCCTTTTGTTGATGTGGATAAATGTTTTACTGGATTCATGTAATGGCCAGTGAACATATTTTTGAAGTTTATAAAGATGTATTATTGTTTAATATTAAATTACTTCTGTCTTCTCTTTTTGCATGCAGGTTACCACTACCCAGGTAAATACAAAGACCACCAATGATAATTCTGCTTGGTACAATTGTCAGAAAGTACACAGACATACAATAGTTTTTCTTAACACAGAAGTTTCTGACTTTGATCTAACAGAAAATTCTGCCCTTTAAGAACAAGTTTACAACTTTGTTTTTCAGGAGATTGTATTCTGACAAAGAAGACATGTATGTTGTCCATAAAAGGAATAGTGGTCATCCAATCAGTTCACCTCCAGAGAAACTTCACATCTGGTCTCCGAACCCACTTGTAAAGAGGTTCATGAAAGGAGGAGGCAAGAACCGGATCAACACTCAACAAGACTTTAATTATAACATAACATCAAACTGGAACATAATAACAGATGTCGACCACGAACACACACACAGCTCTGTTTGTGTCTCTCTCTCTCTCTCCAGCAATCCCGACTCCTCCTCTTATCTCTCTCCTGCTGATTAGGCCACTCAGCACCAGGCGCGCACACTCACAGCCTGGCCACGCCCTCCTCCTCATCACATACCCCCACTGCCCCATTCCCCCTTCTTTCCTGTAGGGGAGGAGTTGCTCCTTCAGCTATGTAACCCGCTAGTATTCCCCTTTTCCAGGGGCAGGAGAGCTAGCTCCTCCACCTCCTGGCAGACGTCAGCGGCTGCTCCACCTCCCTACGGATAGAGGCGAGCTCCCCCGCCTCCTGGTGGATGGTAGCGACTCCTCCGCCCTCTAGCGCCCAGAAGGAGCTCCTCCATACCCTGGCGAATGGCAGTGAACCTGGTGGACGACAGCTGTTCCTTCATCTCCTGGTGAATTGCAGCGGGCTCCTCCGCTATTGGCGTGTCTTCCTTCAAGTAGCTTTTATTCTCTGCCTTCTGTTCATTTGAGTGCAGCATTCTCAGGGCTTTCTTATTTGTCAGTTCGAAGCAACAGAACTGTCATTTCACACTTCAGCTTCACATCAGTCATAATAATAATATTAAGACACAATAAGGCATGGCAGGCACTGCCCTTTCTCTGGCATATTCTGCTGTTTTAAGGTGTCTCTCCACTATCACTGTAATGAGAAACAGCTGTAAGAAATCAAGTCAACCAGCTTGACGAACCACACTCTGGCAGATATGTTACATTAGGTATGACTATTAATTACTGGTTCAATAAATGTAAAATGTCAACAAAGTACCAACAACCAAATGTCTAATTTAAATATCTTATTCAGGTAATTTTTATTTGAATAGTGTTTAACAACACACATTGTTTCAAAGTAGCATTACAGGATATTCAACTGTAACAGAAAATGGAGCTGTAATGTTTGTATTGTTTTAAAATGTATAACAAAAATTTATCATGGCCAATCATACAAACACTGCAATTTCATGCAATTATGAGCATTTTAACATTAAAAATATTTGTTATCAAGCAGCCGGAAATATATATTTGTACAGGTAGATGACCCCCCAAGAAAACTTTCGTAAATATATGAGTAAATTCTGAGTAATTTGTGCATAAAATGGACCTTTCCGAAACTTTCTTCTGAATTCACGTATGTTTCATATTTCCCAGATTTGTTAGTAAAACCTGTGTAAGTTTGTGAATTCCAAACATTCCTAAATAGGGGGCGTGTGCACCTTCATTCACAATTCTATTAGGAAGGCACCAGACTCGCTCACTAGAAAATTCTGCTAACATCCATGAGGAATAGTAATGAGATCATTTTTATGAATGAAGTGCATTCACATCATACATTTTTGAATAAATTAAGGACTTATGTTGCCGTTTTTAATGTCATCTAAAGCTTTTTTTGTGAATCAAACAGTTCCAAAAGTTGATAAAAATGGTTTGACATGAGTGTAAAAAAAATTTAGTTCACACCGGGAGGAGGATGTCCACCACCATTAACCTTCTCTGGTTCAGTTCGTAGCGCATCGCCAGCACCATTTGTGAAATTCTAGGGAAAATCATGATGTTAACAATGATATACTTGCAACTGTATCATTAGACAAAATTAATCATCAGAAAACTTAATAGAATGCCTGAAGAAGATTTTTGACAAAAATGCTGTTAGAAATTACAGATTTGCAAGCTACAAGACAGTGTGCAAGCTTTTTCTATTTCTTCCTTGTTGTATTGTACCTGCCCACAATGTGTTAATTTAACAGCATTTAACAGCATTGGCATTGACCATACGTTATCAGCTGAACGTCTTGTTTACTAAAGTAACCTCCACTCCCTGATGGAGGGACCGGGACGTTGTGTCGATGAAGTGACACTAGGGGTCACTCTTGGGAGTGTCATTCTCTGATCTTTTGAGAAAACGGCAATGAAAATTGGCGAGTGGAATTTGCATGCCAATCCCGGCATATTCCGCTCCGGACATACGGGTAGAAAATAAGGAGAGAAAATGCAGCCACTCATTTAGGTTTCGCACTGAGGAGCCGAGACAAGGTCCCGGCCATTTCAGCGAGTAGTTCAGAGTTGTGGCAGGAGGGACACAACGTCTTGTTCCCTCCATCAAGAAACGGAGGTTACGTTAGTTCTCCTTCTGTCACTCATTTTACATTGTGCCAATGAAATTACACTAGGGGTCCCAACTCAAGGGATCACTGGGTCATTGTTTGGAGACAGCGCTTCCCTTCCGCTGTCCACCAAAGCAGACAAAGAGCTGCTCTGAGCTTCTAAAGCTCTGCGTGCGATCCAAATAGATGCGCAAAGCACGCACCGGACAGAGCAATGCTCCTGGGGCAGCGCTTGCAGGTTCACTACTTGATCCCTGAACGGAGTCATGGAAACCTTTGTTGGGGGGCTCTAGATAACTTGAGAGTAATCCTGACTGAACTGCAGGCCCGGTTCACTGACAGAGAATGCCTACCCCCCTACCCTCTTGATGGAGGTGAGCACTGTCAGGAGAGCAGTCTTCAAAGAGAGCACCTTTAACTCAGCTAAATCTAGGGGCTTAAATGGAGCTGCCCATAGGCCCCAAAGGACCACGGAGAGGTCCCACGTGACACAGCCTGGGGGGGTTTAACCACCTTGCGCCTCTCAGGAACCTGAGGATCAAGTCGTGCTTCCCCAAATACTTACCATCCACTGCATTGTGATGTGCCAATATAGTGGTCAAATACACTTTCAAGGTTGAGGGGGACAGCTGCCCTCCAATCTCTCCTGCAGGAAGGAAAGCACTGATCCGGTCTTCGTTTTGGGAAAAACACCACTTAGCGAACAGACCCCACTTTAGGTCATACAGGTGCCTCGTTGAGGGGGCCCTGGCCTGAGTGATCATGTCTAGCACCACAGGTAAGTCTTCCACGTCACGTCCAAGGGCCAGATGTGGACATTCCAGAGGTCTGGTCACAGGTGCCAGATGGTGCCCCATCCCTGAGAAAGAAGGTCCTTTCTTTGGGGAATTTGCCAGGGAGGGGCTGTGGCGAGAAGCATGAGGTTCGAGAACCAAGTTCTGGTGGACCAATAAGGGGCCACTAGGATGACCTGCTCCTTGTCCTCCCTGACCTTGCACAACGTCTGTGCAAATAGACCTGAAGCCAGAGCTGAAGTGGTCCCATATGCATCAACCCAAGTGGCGTGACAGCAGCTGAAGATGCCATATGCCCCAGGAGCCTCTGAAAAGTTTTTAGGAAGGTTCTCGTTCTTGTACCCCGTGGAGGCAACTACATCGGGATGATGTGTGCCACAGCTGGGCGCACGGGGGCAGGGGACAAGCCAAAAAGAAACAGTCATGAAAACGACGGCCATCTGTATGGGCCCAGGACTGCTCTTTTCTTGAAAAGGTGGTGTTGTAGAAATTTTGATACTCATTGATCAGTGATAGTCATTGCAAGGAAATGCCCCTGTGTCTGAGGAATGCAGAGGGGGAGGATCTGCTTCTGTCAGAGACCTTGGATAAAAGAGTATAAAAAACAAGTCAGCCCTCCCCTTCTCGTCTCACTCATGGCACAGATTAACTCCTGTGTAATGATTGGGTCCTTCTTACAAGAATACATTCTTTTAAGAGACTGTTTGACTGGGTCCTTCTTGCAAGGATAAATTCTTTTAAAAGACTGTTTGAGTCAGAGTGTCTCTTACACAGTGATAATGGTTGGTTAATAATTTTTTTGCCACAACAATTTGGTGTCAGAAAAGTGGGATTCCTTGGAAGTGCCTTCTGGACCTGAGTGTGGATGGTGTTTGGCCACCTGGACTGAGAAGTTCCAGCTCTACCTCATAAGCTTAAGAGAGAGGGGCCGACCGCATCAGGGCCAGGAGAAACTCCACTGGAATCAAATGAAAATGAACCCGTGGCAACCCAAATATCTCTGGTAAGGGACGACTAAAATTATTTTCTTTTGGTATAAAAGTGAGTGAACCATAGTGGCTGAAACTGTTTTCTGTGGTGCGAGTACAAGAGGTTCTCGAGCAGAAACTGAGACCTACGAATAGGTCAAGAGGTTTTCTAAACAGAGACTGAGTTCTCACAAATTGTTAAATTAGGTTAGCTGAAATACTGAGCGCTGGAACGTACTCCAGAGAAAGATTTTGAGCAAACCGTAATTAACAAAGCACTAGGGAGTGCACCCTTAGCTGATCTTGGGTTAAGAAATCAGATCTGTTGGAGACGTCCGACAGATTATTAGACGTGCGTCGAACGGTAAATCCACAGAGAAACACAAACAGCCAGTATGGGGAAATCTCAAAGCATGTTTCAAAAATGACACAAAATGTGTGTGCGTTCTCAGCTTGCCTGACAGAAAAACAAATGCAGTTCTATTTGATAGCAGGGAGAAACTGTGCCGCACTTATCTTTGGTCAAGACCAAAGAGCAGCTGTGGGTAGATTTGGGCCCCTTTGTGAGAGAATGCATGAAAGCAACAAATTGGGCTGAAAATAAGTGCAGAAGTGAAACACAGGAAAAGTGTAGGAGCATTTATATCAAAATGTGATTTTGAGATTGAAGTACAGTATGTGGATGATTTGTTGATCTGTGCATGTGATGAAGCTACGTGTGTGGCTGAGTCTGTGTCCCTTTTGAAGCACCTAGAGGGGGAGGGGCACAAAGTCAGTCTTTCAAAATTGCAGTTTGTGAAACAGGAAATAAAGTTTTTGGGACATGTTATCAGACCAAACAGTAAATGTTTGGTCTGATAAACGTTTGGTTTGGACCAAACGTCTCTACTTTCTTCGAAGGCTTTCCCCATCCTCACTACATTCTATAGAAGGACTATTGAGAGCATCCTGAGCAGCTGCATCACTGCCTGGTTTGGGACTTGCACCGTTTCGGACCGCAAAGCCCTGCAGAGGATAGTGAGGACAGCTGAGAAGATCATTGGGGTCTCTCTTCCCTCCATCAAAGACATTTACAAAAAACACTGTATCCGCAAAGCAACCAGCATTGTGGACGACCCCACACACCCCTCACACAAACTCTTTACCCTCCTCCCGTCTGGCAAGAGGTACCGAAGCATTCAGGCCCTCACGGCCAGACTGTGTAACAGCTTCTTCCCCCAAGCCATCAGACTTCTCAATACTCAGAGACTGGTTTGACACACACGTGTCCTGAGTTGCACTTTAATTACTGTCACTTTATAACTGTCTGCTACCTCAATAACTGCTATGTGCATAGAACATTATCTCATAGTATGTTATGTTTACATTTTTAGAAACTGTCATCTTTTTGCACTACTGAGTACTGGTCGGCGCTGCACTGTCTATTGTCCTGTTCATTGTCAGTAATTTGTTGTACTGTCCTGTACTTTTTGCACATGTATGCACGTGCACTTTATATAGGTATATATAGGTAGTTTATATAGGTATTTTATTTCGTTGTGTAGTCTCATGTGGTCCTATGTTGGTCCTTTGTTGTTTTTATGTAGCACCATGGTCCTGGAGGAACGTTGTCTCGTTTTGCTGTGTACTGTACTAACTGTATATGGTTGAAACGACAATAAAAACCACTTGACTTGACTTGAAATCCATCTGTGACAAACGTGTACAGGCCATAAAAGATGTGCAAAAACCGATTACGAAAAAACAATTATTGTAATTTTTAGGAATGTACATTTATTCCTAATTATGCCATTTTTGAACAGCCTTTACGAGCCCTGATGACAGGGAAAGGGCTGAGGTCATGTGACAAGCTTGTTTGACCAAGCGAAGCCGAGGAGGCATTTGCTAACATGATGATTTTGGTGCTTTATGGAAGCACAGAAATTTTTTTATAGTACAAATGGCTCTGGCTCCCACTTTGGACCTGCTAGATGTAAACAAACCGTTTGTTCAGATAGTTGATGAGAAAAATGGGTTTATGACTTCTGTTCTTTTGCAGACTCATGGAGACAGACTGTGACCTGTGGCATATTTTTCAACCAAACTCGATGCAGTAGCAGCAGGTCTACCACACTGTTTGAGGGCTGTGGCAGCTGCTGAACTGGCAGTACTGGCATCCAGGGAATTTGTGGTGTATTCTGATTTAACTTTGATGTTTCCACACGCAGTCTCCATGATGTTGCAAGAACAGAGAACGTCACATTTATCTACAGCCCGATGGCTGAGGTACCACACAATTTTATTGGACATGCCAAACATAACTGTTAAAAGATGCACAACTTTGAATCCTGCTACACTCCTCCCCACAGAGGAGGATGGCGAGGGACATCACTGTTGTCTGTCAGCGCTTGAACAGGTGTGCACTCCGCGTCCAGATCTATTATACACGCCATTAGACAATTGTGACAATATCCTCTTTGTGGATGGGTCGGCTTCCAAAGATCCACAAACAGGAAAGAATAAGGTTGGTTACTGGCAACCTTCCATCAAATTATTCAGCTCAGGCAGCTGAACTGGTTGCTTTAACAGAAGCATGTAAACTTTTGGCAGACAAATGTGTGACAATTTACACAGATTCGCGTTATGCCTTTGGGGTAACACACAATTTTGGTGCTTTATGGAAGCACAGAAAATGTTTGAAGTCAGATGGTCATCCAATATTAAATGCATCTCTTGTGTCTGAGCTTTTGGAGGCCATTCTTTTACCAGACAAGGTTGCGATTTGCAAATGTGCAGCACATACTAACGATAACAGTTCAGTCTCAACAGGAAACGCACGAGCAGACGCGGCAGCGAAGGCCACGGCAGCAATAGAGACAAAAGAGACTATGTGTGCTTTGATATCTGACAATAACCTCAACATTTCTTCTTGTTTACAGAGCATGCAAACTTTTTCCACAGGCAAGGAGAAAAAACCGGTGGAAGGCAGCTGGCTGTAGCTTTAGAGAATGTGTGGATGAGCTGCGATGGCATGCCTTGTTTACCCAAACACTCCTTTTCTCATTATGGAAAGTTGATACATGGGTTAGACCATGTATCAAAAGCGGGGATGGTTGCGCAAATGAAAGAATTGTGGTTTGCTGAACATTTTTTCAAAAGATGTGTCATTTGTAACACACATAACGTGGCAAGAGGGATAAAAACACCCATAGTATCTCAACCACCATCAGGGGGGCCTTTTGAGTATCTGATGATGGATTTCATCGATTTAACCCCTTGTGGGAAACAGATATACTGCCTGGTGATGGTTGACATGTGGTCCAAATGGGTTGATGATGATACAAGTAGCGAGAGCTACTGTGAAATGTGTTAAAATGAGGTATGTCTTTTCTTTCTGAGAATGTTATGATATGTAAAGAGGGTTATAAGCAGCTGTCAACCATGTTACGAGATGACGTACAAGGAGAGGGTTTGAAATGAGGGATTTTACTCTTTGTATTTTTATAGCCTGCTGATATAACCAAGAGATGTGACATAACCAAAATGTTAAATTGATGTGTTTTTCCTACTTAATCTGTACACTATTTCTTGTTTATACTGAGGTGACTGAGGTCTACAGTGTTGCGTAACAGTGTTTACTCATTTAGCCCGGCTTCAGATAAAGTCTTTACTTGCTTGCTAATACTTAAGGGGACTGTCCCCACAAAAAACAGCCTAAGCTTTTTATTTTTCCAAATGTTATTTCACAAATGTTTAAGAGAGGGATCATTTATGTGAAAATCAGAGATGAAGAGTGTAAGTGTGATAATATGACTTAAAATTTGTCTTATTGTTATTATTTTGATTGAGTAATCTGAATGATAAAAAGCGGGGAATTGTTGTAGAAATTTTGATACTCATTGATCAGTGATAGTCATTGCAAGGGAATGCCCCTGTGTCTGAGGAATGCAGAGGGGGAGGATCTGCTTCTGTCAGAGACCTTGGATAAAAGAGAATAAAATACAAGTCAGCCCTCCCCTTCTCATCTCACTCATGGCACAGATTAACTCCTGTGTAATGACTGGATCCTTCTTGCAAGAATAAATTCTTTTAAAAGACTTTTTGAGTCAGAGTGTCTCTTACGCAGTGATAATGGTTGGTTAATAATTGTTTGCCACAACAGTGGGTACTGCCGCCCATCGGGCATGTGGCAAATCCAAAAGAAAAGGGAAATAAAGATTCTCCACACGGCCCTCCACCGCGGGAAGGAGTGGTCTCCTTACCTGCTCCTGAAGCACAGCTACCGAACTTCCCATCTCAGGGGCACTTTGAAGCCTTCTGCGAGTTCTTGGTGGCCGGTTGTGAGACAGGTGGAGTCTGCTTCCTGCGGGAGGCTCCACGGCGGGCCGGTCCGCTGGGACGGGCTGTGGCGGAGCTGGTGCTGTCTCCACAGGAGGACACCCTTGGCAACGATTCTCTGGGGTTTGAGCCATCTGGGACGGGATCTAGAGCCGCGCCGGAGCAGGATGTGTTGGATAGCCTCTGTCTGCTTCCTCACCGTCGAAAACTGATGGGCAATGTCTCTGATGGTCTCGCTGAACAGGCCACCCTGGGAGATGGGGGCATCAAGGAAACAAACCTTGTCGGCCACTCTCAACTCGACCAGGTTGAGCCAAAGGTGACATTCCTGGAACACCAAGGTGGACATCACCTGCCCGAGAGACCGTGCTGTGACCTTTGTCGTCCGGAGGGCGAGATCGGTTGCCGAGTGCAGCTCCTGCATCAATCCCGGATCAGGACTAGATCGTGCAGCTCTTTAAGTGCCTTGGCCTGGTGCTCCTGCACGAGTGCCATGGCATGCAGGACGGAGGCGTGCATGTCCAGCAGCACTGTAGGCCTTAGCCACCAGTGAAGACATAAGGCTACAGGCCCTGGACTGGTGTCTCCGACGGTTCCACCAGGTGGCAGCGCTATGTGGGCACAAGTGCACCGCGACTGCCTGATCCACCTGAGGAATTGCCGCATACACCCTTGCCGCCCCACCGTCGAGTGTAGTGAGAGCGGTGGAGTTCGCGAATCGGGTCAGGGCAGTAAAAGGTGCCTGCCACAACCATGTAGGCTCTTCATGCAACTCTGGGAAAAAAGTAACAGGGGAAGAGGGTGACCTTGAGCAGCGCTCTGGCCCCAGAAACCAATTGTTAGCCTGCAATTGGGCTACCGCATCCGAGGGTGGGAGCCCAAGCGAGACCTCCGCGTCAGACATGACGAGGCCGCTCTCCGATGCAGTAAACGATAGCTCATCCTCTTCATAAGCTCCGAATGGAGCCGCGAACCCGCCAGCGGTTTCATCCCAGAACTCGGGTGGGGTGTACGAGCGTGCTGGGGAATGGGATGTCCGTGGGGGTTTCCCGATGGAGAAGCTCCCACTGAAGTCCCCAGATCGCCCCCAGTGCTAACCGATTCCACCTCATTTAACATTTTGGATACATTTCAGTCTGGCTTCAGACACTTGCACAGCATAGAATCTGCATTATTGCAGGTCACTAATTATATTTTTCTCTCCATGGATTCAGGTTAACCTCTTGTCTTAGTTTTATTAGACCTCAGTGCCACATTTGACACTTTCGACCATAATATTCTTCTCAACCGTCTTTAGAGTATGATTGGCATCCAGGGTATGGTCCTCCTGTGGTTTGCCTCCTATCTAAAAGATAGGACATTTTCTGTAAATCTAGGGAATTTTTCTTCTACGACAGCTCAATTATCATTTGGTGTCCCTCAAGGATCAATTTTGGGACTCTTACTATTTTTACTGTTTATGCTTCCTCTGAGTTCTATTTTCCAGAAGTATAGCATATCTTATCACTGTTATGCTGACGATTTAAAATTTTATTTTCAGACAAGAAGGTTAGACAAGAAGTGGTCAATTGATAATGTCCTATATTTCTTCAAAGATATTAAACATTGGCTGGCAAAATTTTTTTTTACAATTAACGCCTTATACCAGCAGGGGGGCGTGTTTATAATTTTATTACCTTTGTTTTATAACAAATATTCAATCAACTATCATAAACTATGCATCATTTGAAAGCTAAAACACTCAAGAATCACGTTCTGAACTTGTTTTTGCAATCAATACACCAGAGAGGAAAGGGTTAAATTAAATGCTGACAGACCGACCCTGTAAATATGAACAAAATGAACGGCAATACTTATCTTTCATCTCCTATGGTTCAGATCAGTTCGGACGAATCCAAGAAACACCAGCATACATTTCAATGTAAGGGTCTACGCTTCAAAATGCATCCCACTTTTTAATCCAAAACAACAAAAAAATAGGGAAAAAAACGAAATATCCACCTCAGTTTTCATGAGCGCTTCCAGTTAGAGTAATCCATCATGTTCACTTTCAATGAAATATCGATTCTAATTTGTATTCCAATGTTCAAAAACCATCTCTCCCCCGTAGTTTGGACTGTTTCCGATAAAATGAGCCATTCCCTGTTTCTCTCCTTCAATCACAGGCTCTGTAATGACCAAAATATGAAGGGAGCGCAACAACAGGCTGCGGGACCTGTCACTCTCGCACCTCGGTTTTTGACTGGATAAAAGCCACTCAATGTCTGGTCAGCAAAATTTTGATGGATGGGAGTATTAACCAACTAAAACACGATTGCCGTGATTGACAGTTTGCTTAGTTTACCTCAGAAGATCTGTCTAATACATAGGTCTAATACAAGTGCGTCCACGTGCGCTCTTCGTCATTTTACGCACAGCGCGCACAGAGTAGCTAGGTGATAGCTGTATATTATACATAAAGACATAATATTTATATCACACACACACATTATATTTATGATGCATATAATATAACAAAAATATCTTTATCTTTATCTTTCCTGTCTTTCAGTGGCTTTGGTTTCCAGTTGGTAACAAACCTTGTTAGTGACTGCCTTGGATCAACATAAATACTGTAAATACTGTAATTGGTTTTTTTTTTTCTTTAGTAATTGGATATTTATTATAATTATCAGTTTATTGTAATTTATTTGAGTAAAAAACACTGTTGTAATTACAAATGTTGTTTTCTTTTTATATAATTTATTAATTAGTTGTAAAACGATCACTTTTGAAATGCATACATGGAGTGAGTTTTTTTTGTTTCACTGTTTTTGCTATCAGAATTGTTCAAAATAAAGAGTATTTTGTTAAAATGTTAAAATGTTGTGCTGAAATCATTTTTTCTTGTGTGGTTTGATGAGCAGAACAGTTCTGAATTGATATACATGTTATGTAGTATGTAGTGTTTACTCCTTATGTCATTTGGTTACCAGATGTCCATTTGGAGTCTCCAAATGGCCTTTTGGAAAGGACGCCTAGACTTTCCCTGAATAAAAGCATACAGAAACTACATTTTTGGGAGTATCATCTTCAAATTTGAATCAGAACATGGTCAGACATTCAGTTTTATCTTTATGGTGTTTTCAGGCCTTTAACAAAAAAGTCTGATACATTTTTCCCTAAATGAAGTTCATTCATAGAAATCGTGAGTCACTTTCATGTAAATTTGACCTTGTTTTACTCTGTTCCTATGCTACTTTTGAATTAATATGACTCTTGGGTAACAAAGTTTCAAGTGTCTAGTTTAAAAAAATATCAGAGTTATGAATGTGGACCATATGGTTTAGGAGCTACAGACATTTGTATTTGGGTATGTCATTTTCAGAAAATTCTCAAAAATAGGGGTGCTGGTTAAGAGGTTAAATGAAAGCAAAACTGAAGTCATGTTAGGTCCTCCGTCGTTGAATGTACAAGATCATGTAAGGAGTCTTGGAGTGATTTTAGACTTATCATTTCTCAATAAGCAGATCAGTGTATTCACTAGATCAGTGAATACCGATCAGTAAAAGGTGCACTTGCGCCCGGATACGGTGAAGAGTATAAACAAATATGAATACAGGGAACACAAGTAGCAATATAAGGATATTCAAAATTGTTTTGAACATTATTATAGAATCCTTTGTTCCCAACCAACTCAAATAAACACTTTTGAATTTTCTCGGATCTTTAGACTTACCATCAATTGGTGTAGAACAAAATAAAATATTAATGGCCGAAATATAATATCAGAAGAACTAGACAAGGCACTATCCAGATTAAAAGCAAATATGTCCCCTGGAACTTCCCAACCGAATGGTATAAATTATTTTGCACTAAATTATCCCCCTTATTCCGCAGATCCTTTAACCACACACTCAAAGAAGGAGTGTTCCCTCGGTGTTGGAGAGATGCTATTATATCTTTGATACATACACAAGGAAAGGACAATAATGAATGTAGCTCATTCAGACCCATTTCAGTTCTCAATGTAGATTACAATTTATATACCTCAATCCTCACAAACAAAATTAGAAATCATTCTACCTGAATTAATAGACTTGGACCAGACAGGTTTTATTCAAAACAGACAAACCCATGATAATATTAAACATACATTTCAAAAGGTGAGCCATATTACTAACGAATTTAGCACAGTTATACTTAGTCTAGATGCAGAGAAGGCATTGGACTCAGTTAGTTGGCTATAACTATATCAAGTGCTACACAGATTGAATTCAAAGAACTTATTCAGTGTATTAAAACATTATAATTGCCCTCCACAGGCAGATTAAATTTAAATGGTCATCAATTTCAGACTATTATTTTGGAGAGAGGAACTCAACAGGGCTGTCCACTATCTCCATCATTGTTTGCACTATTTATTGAACCCCTAGCACAACTAATCTGTGAAAATATAGATTTACAAGGTATACATGTTATATGAAAACAATTGAGTCCCCATTAATAAGGCAATAAAAACAAAGGTGAATATATGGGCTTTACTTCTGTTAGATATTAGTAACAGAATAGAATCAGTTCAAATGTATATAGTGCCCCACTTGCTATATTTATTTCAGGCTTTGCCAATTGGAATTCCATAGAAAAAGTTTAATGAATGGGAAAGAATTATATCTAGATTCATATGGAACAGTAAAAAACCTTGGATTAAACACTAAAATTAGCAAAGGAAAAAGGGTGAAGATCAGTAACGTGTCTTCAAGATTATTATTTTGCAGTCCAACTGAGATATTTATGTTACTGGTGTGATTCAAGCTACTGTATACCTCTAAATGGAAACAGTTAGAAATCTCATAAATATCAACTCTTATTCAGTCTCTGCTAGGCTATAATAAAAATTTTAAAGAATATGTGGAAAGCTGAATCAGTGTACAAAATTTGGTCTAGAAGAATGCTACAAATTGATAAGGTAATTAAAATTAGAACATCAGACAAGTATACTAAGTGTGTGTGTGTGTGTGTGTGGGGGGGGGTTGAACAGACGACAGTCGATCACAAGGCCAGAATACAGGACATAGAGAAACAGTGCACAATGTTCAAAAATTACAACAAAACCCTGAAAGCCCGATTGGAAATGCTTGAGTCGCATTAAAGACGCCAGAACATCCAAATATTTGGGATCCAGGAGGAAACAGAGAAAGAGAAACCTACTGAATTAGTCTCGGGCTGATATCGCCATTGTTGCATCATTTAAATGTCAGCATCATTTGTGCAGAGCTACGTTCCCACCAGAAACCTGCGGTCAGCTAAGGCAGGGGTTTTCAAACTTTTTAATCACAAGGACCCCCAAATATGATGATTACATTCTGGGGACCCCCTTACCTAAAATATAAAGGTAACTATGTATTTTTTAATAAATAATTGTATATAATGTAAAGACATATTTAAATTCATATAAAAATTCAAATTCAATAAACATAAATATGAAATGCTGTTTCAATAACAATTTTCTTTTATTATTTGGCAACTCACTATAGACAAAAATAATTCTCACAATTAACAATTATATGTAGCTTCTGTATTTTTTTGTATTTCTGAACAATTAAAACATATATACATTAACTGAACAGGGTACATTTTTTCAAGGTATTAATGCACTGGTAGATGAAAATTGAAACCTGAAAGGCAGCATTTGCATATTCAAACATGTGAGTCAAACTAAACAACACCACATTCACTGATTAAAGATGTGCTAATGGGATGGATGAGCCTGGTGGCTTCTACACAGTTTGTCAATGCGTGGTTTCATTTTAGTGAGAGCCAGGCGCATGTCACTTTCGACCTCCAGACGGGCCCGGTGCTTGGACTGAAGTACTTTCAGTGTTGAAAATCCAGCTTCACACATGTAGGTTGTGGAAAATGGTAAAAGACACTTTATGCCTTCTCAGACAAAACAGGGTAGTCCTTTCTCACAGACATCCAAAACTCTGACAGAGGAAGGCAGGGTGTAACGATGTGGACGAAGACAGAGGCAGACGAGGAGGTGGGATCCAAGTGCGGTTCTTTATTTAAATCAAAGTGCAAGTAAACAGACAGGAACAAAAGAAACTACCACGATGGGTAAACAAAAACTTAAACACGAACACATTCAAGGGCACACGAAATGGGAAAACACGACTGAAATGAACACGGGAAGACAGGCAACGGGGAAAACATCAAAACAGTTGAAACCATCCAGAACATTAACATGCAATGAAAACAACGACCGACAGAGAATGAACAGACAACCAGGGTTTAAATACAAAAAGGAACAAACAAGGGAATGAGGGACACCTGGGGGCACAATCAGGGAAGGAGAACAATCAGGGGAACACCAATCATAAAAAGAAACTACAAAGGACTACAAAAACCAAACAGGAAACAGGAACTAAACTAAACTTCAACATAAAAGCACAAAAACAAAAGACAACAGTGAATCGTGACACAGGGGATCTTTGTTTTCATACCTCCCTCATTTGTAAAATCAATCAGTTGCTCTTGGGCTGCTAGATCCAGATGAGTGCCAATTCCTGGTACAAATGGGTTTCTAACACAGTCCAGGTGGGTGTTGTTCAAATCTGGGAAATATTGTTTAAAATAGCCCTGAAGATGTGACAGGTGAGACTGGATTATGGGTGTGATGTTATCAGCAGTGGAGGAGATGCACTCCTGGTTATAGAGAGGCAACATTTCTGTAACTCCCTCTTTCAGTTTGCTTTCCCACAGAGATAATTTTTGCGTGAACGTGCGCACCTTATCTTGTGCGTTCAGTATGTGAACATTGTGCCCTTGCATGCTCTGATTGTCGACACTGAGATGCTGGAAAAAATCTGACATGTATGACAACTTCAGTATCCATGAGCCATCTTCAAAACAGCTGGCAAGCTCTGAGTTTTCACCAGAGAGAAACTCTCTCAGCTCTTTGCACAGCGCATACACGCGATTTAACACAGCGCCCTCTGAGTGAAGCAGCAAGCTCTCATAATCAGCACCCATTTCTTTGCAGAGTAAACCGAATAGTCTGTGTTTCAAGGGGTGTGATTTTATATAGTTCACAGTTTTAACTACATCCCTCAGCACGAGATGCAAATCATCATCAATGCGTTTGGCCACAAGAGCCTCACGGTGAAGCATACAGTGTGTTGCAACAGCATTGGGGGCTTTCGCTTTGATCAGGGTCACCACACCACTGCGCTTTCCGGTCATAGCGGCAGCACCATCAGTGCACACACCAACACACCAACACCAGTCTATTGAATTGACCGTCATGAACTGATCCATCATATTAAATATGTCCTGCCCTGTGGTTCTGCCTTCAAGGGGTCTACAAAAAAGAAGTTCCTTGATAAATTTGTCCTGCCCGAGGAAACTAATGTAGACCATAAGCTGTGCTTGATTTGCAACATCAGTGCTTTCATCCAACTGCAGTGCAAAATATTCACTGGCTTGCACTTGTTCTAAAAGTTGCGAAGCAATATCATTGGACCTATGAGTCTGCTCACTGTATTGTCCAACAAAGGCACACAATCTACTTTTCGTGCCGCTTCCTCTCCAAATAACTCCCTGACAATGTCTTTAGTAGCTGGTAATAATAATGTTTCGCCAATGGTTTGCGGCTTCTTAGCACGTGCGATGCGGAGTGATGCCAAATATGATGCCTTCAAACTCCTCTCAGGGACCGATGCTTGCTGCCGAAAAGTACTAGTCTGCCGGGCCAAACACAACTCCTGATGTTTGAAATAGTCAGTGGACTTTCCTGCCTCACTGGGATGTTTCTGCTGTAGATGGCGTTTGAGCTTGGATGGTTTCATGCACTCATTGGAGAAAATCACACTGGGGTCTCTTGACTCCCTGCTTTAACATACAGGTAAAACCAAACGTAATGTAAGATTTGTCATATTTTCTAGTTTTTTGTTTAGCGTTCGCCAAGTCAGATTGACACGAACTGCTTGCAGGAGCGTGATTATTCAAAAATCTTTCCATCATTTGTAGAGCATGTATTTAGCCGCTAATTGCTCCGTTCACCTTACTATAAGTGCAAAACTTAAATAGCGCAAAGTATTTTGGGATAAACATGTTACATGGAACCACTCTTATACATCACGAAACTGTATGTTGATTTGGTTATTAACATCTTTAGGTTAAAAGATAAATTATGTAAAAAAAAAAAAAAAAATCTTACATATATGTTTTTTTTTCTGTCAAGTTTTTTGCGGACCCCCTAGCTCCCTCTTGCGGCCCCCCTTAACCGCTGGGCTAAGGAACATCGCCTTGTAGTACCAAAACAAAAAGGCACCAAAACACTTTCCCCCACTACCACAGTCTCCTTAAGATTCGCTTATGTTTTCCTCTTTTGTAAGTCGCTTTGGATAAAAGCGTCTGCCTATGGGGTGCCGTTTGTAAAGTGGCTCACGCTGAAAATAACAGCAACATTTTGTCACATTTAGCTTCAAACAATGTTTAAAAATCTGGTATGAATTTTTGACGGTCACTTTTTAGCACATTTACAACAATATTTGTTAACATAGAGATATTTTAAATAGTTAAATCTAAATATTAAATGCTACACTTAAATGTTAAATGTTAAATATAAATGTTAAATATAAATATAAATGCTAAATATAAATATAAATGTTAAATATAAATATAAATATAAATGTTATATCTAAATGTTAAATATAAATCTAAATGTTAAATATAAATATAAATATAAATATAAATGTTATATCTAAATATTAAATATAAATCTAAATGTTAAATCTAAATGTTAAATCTAAATGTTAAATATAAATGTTAAATATAAATATAAATATAAATGTTAAATTTAAATGTTAAATATAAATATAAATATAAATGTTAAATATAAATGTTAAATCTAAATGTTAAATCTAAATGTTAAATCTAAATGTTACATCTAAATGTTTCGTGTGAAACTAAATATTTAGCTAATATGCAAATTTAAATGCCGGTAACCGGAAGTGCCAAAATAAAAGCTCGAGGAGGTCAGTGGGTAGTGTCAAATAACGAATAAAAAACATCTCATCAGGGAAATGGACTCTTGGACATGGATTATCATGATAAAAACTAACTAAAAGAATAAGCACGTTTGGATAAACTGTAACTGTAAACAGTAGACTACTTTGAGGTTTTAGTGTCACTTTTATGAAAGATGAGGGACTTATGACCTGTGGCCATTATAGCCAGCCACGAGGGGCTCACTTCGACTGATCTGTCATGTTTGCTTGCATAAAGGCCAGAAAGAGACAATCCCTACCCGCCCCTGACCAGGAAAGGTACTGTCGGTCATGGCCGCTCTGTGAAGATGTCAAACGAATCGGCGTTAGCCGAGAACATCGGCAGAGCCGTCCTGGCGGCTATACAAAATTTTTCAACAGCGACAGCAACAGCCTCTGGGACACCACAGAACACCTCAGTAAGTATGTTTTCCAAATCACGTAGCGTTGGATTCTTGTTAAGGCTAACTTTACGAAACTAGCTAAGTAGAGATTTGCTACTAGCACCAATGCACTTTATGTGTAACACATTTGATTCTATAAGCCGTAAAACTCACACCGGTTAAGTGACGCAGTGGGATGAACTCATGAGTAAATAAATGTGAGTTCAAGATTATGTGAAGATGGTCTGAGCAGCAAAGCACACATTATATAATTTAGCGTAACAGCTAACGGAGGCTCACAAATGACACTGTAAATTGTCGGTCAAATGGAAATCTGCCTCTGTCCTCAGTCAGACATCTCACCTTGGTTTACCTGCTGGCATTTGCTCACAAGATAAAACCCGTTCTCTGCTTGGCTAGGAGAGAGAAAGAGTAATGCTGATGGAGGACAGAGGCAGTCACAATGATAAATACATTTAATCTAATGTTAATAAAGTACCAGAGTCAGAGTGCATACTGTTAAAAAACATAAAATGTATCTCTCTTTCTTTGCCAATCTCAACCCTGGTTTTTGACTGCTGGGCATATAAACATTAAAAACACATGGAATATCTAATAATAATAATAATAATGTTGAATAATAAATAATGTTGCCCATATTTTGCTTTTGTCTCTTCAGGCTCCCACCACCTACAGTAACACACTGGGGCCAGCCACACCCACCACCTCCACTGGGACATCATATCGCTCGGTATACTTTCATACTCTTGTAACCTAGCTGGCTGTTTGTTGGTTTTTAATGTGTGTGGTGTAATGTTTCAGCATTAGTTCCAATCATGGTGGCATGTTTTACACAACACCAACATGTGACAAGATAACAATGTCTTTGGTATTTTGTTCATATTTTAAAACTCCTCAGGGCTCCAGCACCAGCGCTAACATACCTTTACCAGCAACAGACTTTGCTTCAGTGACCAGTCTTTCAGTAAGTATTCATTAATATTCATGTTCATATTTGTTTGATGGATTTCTCATTTACATTTCAGTAACCTCTCATCTTTTGAGTGTCAATTTTATTTAAACATTTTATTTTACATAAACATTAAAAAAAAAAAATGTACAGTACAATCTATAATTCTATTCAGTCAGAGAGATAATGAGTAGATGTGAATGCTCATCTGTTATAATGTCTGTAATTCTCTCTTTAATAACCGTTGTTTGTTATAGAAACTTGCCAAATGTCATATTCTTTGCTGTGTTCTAGAATGACTACCAAGGAAGACATCAGATTTCCAAAGAGGAGCTCGAACATGTTCTTTCTCTGAAAACCACCTTTACAGAAGCGGCATCTATTCTTTCAATTTCAAGGCCAACTTTCTACAAGTTACTTCAAGACTATAATATGCCAACGTCAAAATTTAAGAGCATCAGTGATCAACAGTTGGATATTGAATTGTCACAAATAAAAACTGAACACCCAAATGTTGGAGAAGTGATGCTTATGGGACATCTCCGCTCCAAAAACATTGTGGTTCAAAGACAACGAGTAAGAGATTCACTCCGAAGGATGGACCCAATTGGTGTCCTAGCCAGGAGAAGAACAGCAATAGCTAGGCGAGTATACTCTGTCCCACATCCAAATTTCATATGGCATGTAGACGGAAATCATAAGTTGATTAGGTGGAAATTGGTTGTTCATGGTGCCATAGATGGCTACAGTAGGATGTTAATGTTTCTTCACTGCTCCAACAATAATCGTGCTGAAACTGTAAGAGATCTCTTTACTGCAGCTGTTCGACAGTTTGGCAGACCACTGCACATCAGGACTGATCACGGAGGAGAGAACGTTCAGATTTGGGAGGACATGCATGTGAGCAGGGGGATGGCTCTGTCTTAACAGGAAGTTCTGTACACAACCAGAGGATCGAGCGTTTTAATCGAGACTTGAACAAAAACTGCAGCCATATTTATGCACCCATTTTTTATGAACTGGAATCCCTGGGTATCCTAGACATAGACAATGCAACAGACCTATTTTGTCTCCATTATGTCTTTCTACCCAGAATCAACCGCACTTTGGAGGAATTCAAAGCTGGATTTAACAATCACTCTATGTCATCTGAAGGAAATAGAACATCAGTTCAGCTTTTTACTCTGGACAGTGATTTGCCTCATCTTCACAACCCAGAACTCTCAACAGCAGGGGTAGTTTTTTGTTCCTCAGCAAACTCTCAAAGTGTACTTTCCCCATTGAATGACAGGGATTTGCAAGAACTGAATGATGCCATTAACCCTCTTCAAAATGACAACAACAATGGCAAAACATTGTTTCAGAGAACACAACAGTTTATTTTTGATAAACTTGTAAATTTGTGATCTCAGCATATAACATGTACAATTGTGTAACATTAGTCTTATTTCACTTTCAAAAGTACACTGTGAAACAAATTTCAGGGCTCTACAGATGTATTGATACATAACTGTCTTCCACTACATTGCAATACATTGTTCCTGATTTTTAAAGTACCTAAATGTGCAAAGTAAAACAACTCAGTGAAGTAAAACAATACTTGTCATTGTTTTGTAATATCTTATATATTACATAACTATTGTCTCTTTATTATGTATTTCTTAGAAGATGGCTGTTCACAAGGTAAGAACAAAATGTGTTTTCAGTGATTTTTGTGATTATGCATTTTGCAGCTACTAAAAGGTTTGGTAAAGTGCTTGAGGAGTAGGAATAGAAGGAATTTTTTTCAACACATGAACAAATACAATCTTCAGTTTATCACAAAATATTCAACATCAATAAATCTGAATATACATGGCTTTCAATGGTGAGGAGGGAATTCATAATTGTAATCTAAAAAGTACTTAATTTCTACAGAAGAACCTTACTTGAGTAAATGTCATTGTTAATTCCTTCACTACTGTTTCAGTATAAAAAACTCTGGTAGTTAAATTCATCAACTATAATTGTTAAAAAACACACAACAAGGTTGAAGTAACTACATTAGTGATTTATTACTCTGACTGATTCCATATCCTTCCAATCATACAGTACAACATCTTACAGTATAAAGAAGGGTCAGATACAGTCTCACAGAGGTAAACACTTTTTGTAATTAACATCCACAAACAGGAATATCGTTTATAACAATCAGAAACCACATGGAAACCAGAGCTGATAGCTCCATCAATCCTTTTATACTTAAACGTATAGCCAAACATTAAGTCCTTAAACTATAATGAACTGAAAGGGACTACGGTTGCACACTCTTGTTCAAGTACAGCTTTAAAATTATGAGGGGGGGGGCAGAGGGTATACAGAACACCACAGCAGCCTGGTTTAACAAACATAGGGAGCCCTGCACTAAACAGTGGTGTATTACACTGCAGGGGTTCTTTCACAAATTAACTGATTTTAGTAAATTAGTAGTAGATTGACAGTAAAAATAACTAGGACAGTTCACTTATGCTCCAGTTGTGCTTGCAGAAAATAAGCCTTATACTTTTAATGATAGCTGTTATACATCTCATTGTTTAAATGGTGCTGAATAAAATGGTGCCTTTATGCAAGCAAACATGACAGATCAGTCGAAGTGAGCCCCCTCGTGGCTGGCTATAATGGCCACAGGTCATAAGTCCCTCATCTTTCATAAAAGTGACACTAAAACCTCAAAGTAGTCTACTGTTTACAGTTACAGTTTATCCAAACGTGCTTATTCTTTTAGTTAGTTTTTATCATGATAATCCATGTCCAAGAGTCCATTTCTCCTGATGAGATGTTTTTTATTCGTTATTTGACACTACCCACTGACCTCCTCGAGCTTTTATTTTGGCACTTCCGGTTACCGGCATTTAAATTTGCATATTAGCTAAATATTTAGTTTCACACGAAACATTTAGATGTAACATTTAGATTTAACATTTAGATTTAACATTTATATTTAACATTTAAATTTAACATTTATATTTATATTTATATTTAACATTTATATTTAACATTTAGATTTAACATTTAGATTTAACATTTAGATTTATATTTAATATTTAGATATAACATTTATATTTATATTTATATTTAACATTTAGATTTATATTTAACATTTAGATATAACATTTATATTTATATTTATATTTAACATTTATATTTATATTTAGCATTTATATTTATATTTAACATTTATATTTAACATTTAACATTTAAGTGTAGCATTTAATATTTAGATTTAACTATTTAAAATATCTCTATGTTAACAAATATTGTTGTAAATGTGCTAAAAAGTGACCGTCAAAAATTCATACCAGATTTTTAAACATTGTTTGAAGCTAAATGTGACAAAATGTTGCTGTTATTTTCAGCGTGAGCCACTTTACAAACGGCACCCCATATCTGCCAAATGAATAAATGTAAATGTAAACTCTCTGCTCTGGCTAAGCTGCGAGTCGGCTGGATCGGTCAGATATACCAGTCTAACTTTGAAAAAAAAGCAAGAGAGGTGGCAATCCTGATAAGGGAAAATATTATATTTACTTACTCATCCTCGATTTCAGATCCAAATGGTCGGTATATTATTGTGGCTGTAAATTGTATTCAAAACCAATAACCTTAGTAAATTTATATGGATCCAACTTCGATGATCCATCATTTTTCAAAGGGTATTTAAGGCCATACCAAATATCTTGGATACAACTGTTATTGTTGGAGGTGACTTTAACTGTACGTTAGATGCTCTTTTAGATACAGTTTTTCTCAATCGATTTGGTACATTTCTCCAAACTCGGGTAACTGCTCTCAAAACATTTAACACAGTGATCTGTACACTTCGTAATTGTCCTAAACAGATAGTAAATTATCCTTCATTTCATACAAATTACAAATCAAAAGCATAATTTTCTCAAAACACTGTGCACAAAATTCCCTAATGTTATCACAGCAGTTCATACAGCCAACCAAATCTTTAATATACCAGGAAAAACTTTTGCAGCTTTTTCATTGGTCTTCATAAAGATCACAAGCGTTTTTGTACCATTTTCAAAACACAACAAACAAAACTCTATGAATTGTAAAATAGTCAGTTGCACACCTTATGTCCTCAATTAACCCCAAATTGATATCTGATGAGTTAATAATCCACTCAACACAGAAAAAGCCAATTTCCTAATTGTTCACACAGCTGTCTTAATTACAACAACTACAAAAGGGGAAGAGAAGAAGAACAAAGATGAATGAGGAGAAAAGACAATAAAAAGAATGAGCAGTGGAAAAGGAAGAGGTGTAAGAGTGAGAGGTGGTGGACAGGGTAGAGGGAAAAGAAGAGGAAGAGGAGATGGAGAAGGAGCAAGAAGAGCTGAATATGTAGGAGAAAGAAGAGCTGAGGATGTAGGAGAAAGAAGAGCTGAGGATGTAGGAGAAAGAGAAAGAAGAGCTGAGGATGTAGGAGAAAGAGAAAGAAGGGCTGAGGATGAAAGAGAAAGAAGGGCTGAGGATGAAAGAGAAAGAAGAGCTGAGGATGAAAGAGAAAGAAGGGCTGAGGATGAAAGAGAAAGAAGGGCTGAGGATGAAAGAGAAAGAAGGGCTGAGGATGAAAGAGAAAGAAGGGCTGAGGATGAAAGAGAAAGAAGAGCTGAGGATGAAAGAGAAAGAAGGGCTGAGGATGAAAGAGAAAGAAGGGCTGAGGATGAAAGAGAAAGAAGGGCTGAGGATGAAAGAGAAAGAAGAGCTGAGGATGAAAGAGAAAGAAGGGCTGAGGATGAAAGAGAAAGAAGGGCTGAGGATGAAAGAGAAAGAAGGGCTGAGGATGAAAGAGAAAGAAGAGCTGAGGATGAAAGAGAAAGAAGGGCTGAGGATGAAAGAGAAAGAAGGGCTGAGGATGAAAGAGAAAGAAGAGCTGAGGATGAAAGGGAAAGAAGAGCTGAGGATGAAAGGGAAAGAAGAGCTGAGGATGTAGGAGAAAGAGAAAGAAGAGCTGAGGATGTAGGAAGAGGAGAAGAGAGAGGAGTAGAGGGAGAAGAGATGGATAGATTGGAGGGCAATGATATAGTGGAAAGAGAAAGAGTAGAACATATAAGAAGAGATGGACAGAGAGGAAGAGGAGGGCGAGGTGTAAGAGGAGGGCAAGGTGTAAGAGGAGGGAGGAGAGGTAGAAGGATAGGGTACACGTGTGTTTCAAATGAAATCAGAGCCACACTGATTGACCATGTCATAAATCATGGTCTCTCACTGAGAGAAGCTGGGCAGAGAGTTCAGCCCAATATAAACAGATCCACAGTGGCTTCAATTATCCGCACATTTCAGAGGGAAAACCGGTAAGTAACTACATCATTCTACTTCTACAATGATAGTCCATGTAGTCTTGTTTGACATAGGTCTAGATTTCTACAGTAAATGTTCCTGCTTGTCCAAACATTTTTCAGAATTGAAGTTCGAGAACATTCAGGTGGACGAACAAGACTTCTTTCAATTGAACAAGAGCATGCCATTGTTGACATGGTGGTCCAGAACAACACCCTCCGCCTCAAAGAAATTCAGCAAAGGATAACACAGGACAATCAACTGTTCCACAATATCCACCAATGCAGTCTCTCCACAATTGATCGTGTTCTAAGGAGAAATTCAATCCGAATGAAGCAAGTATACAAAGTGCCCTTTGAGAGGAACTCCGTTAGAGTGAAGGAGTTGCGATTCCAGTTTGTTCAAGTATGTGCAACCCAATTACTGCACTTTTATTGTCAAAACAAAGATATATTTTTTCTGAATTTTAAGTATGTGTCAAACTATTCCATGCTACTGTAAGTGAAAAGATTTAGGCATATCTATGTATACTGCTGCGTCAAAGTGTGAACTCAAACTTCAGCAACAGTTTCACAGTAGTATTGACTGCAATCAATGCCATTACTGTAAAACACTAACTTACTGTATTGTACCTTGTGTTCTTTTTACTCTAGAGAATCTTGGAGTTGGATAGCAGTGCAACTCATTATGAGTACCTGTATATTGAAGCAGGCTTCATTCTTCACAAAAAAAGGAGAAGAGGGAGAAATGTGATCGGCCGTCGTGCTACAGTCAATGTCCCTGGACAACGAGGAGGCAACATCACTCTCTGTGCCACAATTTCTACAACTGGTGTTGTGGCACACAATGCTGTCTTGGGACCATACAACACAGCAAGGCTCCTACATTTTTTAAATCTCCTCAATGAAATCCTCTTTCCGCAGGGTGATCAGGAGCAAATGGTGCGGAATTTTGTAGTTGTTTGGGACAATGTCCAATTCCATCATTCAGCACTAGTGCGAGAGTGGTTTAAGAATCACCCACGTTTCAGGATGGTGTTCCTTCCACCATATTCTCCTTTCCTGAATCCAATTGAGGAATTCTTCTCCTCTTGGAGATGGAAAGTACATGACCGCAACCCTTACAACCAAGTAAGTCTTCTTCAAGCGATGGAAGAGGCCTGTGGAGATATTGGGGCACAAGCATGTCAAGGATGGATACAGCATTCAAGGCGTTTTTTCCCACGATGCATGACTCGTGAAAACATTTGCTGTGATGTTGATGAAATTCTCTGGCCAGATGTAATTGAGAGGCATGATCAATAAATTAATTGATTCAATGAATGCAGTTTTTTTTTTTTTTTTTTTTTTTTTTAAAACCTATGTACTTATTTGCATTTTTTTTTTGTGGGGTGACAACTCATTGTAATACACCTGGACTCATCATTAAAGAACTTAATGAAAAACATGTATTTGCATTTATTTCTTTGTGTATCTTCAGCTGAATTTGTTATCAAATCAACAGAGAACACACTTTTAGTTTTGGTGTTAATATTGAATTTTAATAAATGCATTACTAGAATAAAATGCTGTGTTTCATTGTGCAGTGAATACTTAACTGTTTCGCCAACATAAGAGTGTGTTTAGTTTGCTGTGTTAACTGTTTTGAGAGCAGTTACCTGAGTTTGGAGAAATGTACCAAATCGATTGAGAAAAACTGTAAACAGCTATCAAGGTCACTTCAACAATCAAATACCAGCGTCTGTCTAAATACCTTAATGACAAACCTTATCATTGTCAATATTTGGAGACTGACACACCCAAAAGATAGTGATTATTCTTTCTTTTCATCAGTTCATAAATCATATTCAAGAATTGACTACTTTTTGTTGGATTCCAAACTATTTTCAGCACCTGCATCGATTACCTATCACCATATTCTAATTACGGACCACTCTCCTCTGTCCATAGTGATGAAACTCGACAATATGTCTACAGGTCTGCGACTGTGGCACTTAGACGCATACCTGCTGAAAGATGAGATTTTTTTGTCAGTATTTGAAGGAACAGATTGCCTTTTTGCTCAAAGATAATGACACAGGGGATGTTGACGACTCCACCCTTTGGGAGTCTCTGAAGGCTGTGATTAGAGGTTACATTATCTCTATACATCAAATAGGAAGAAACGTGCCAATACTAGGCTGAGAGAGATTGAAAGAGAGTTAGGGGAACAGGACAATTTTTTCAAGACGAATCTCTCGAATGCAGTCCTTGAGAAGATTACAAAGTCGAAATATGAATACAATACAATAATTTTGAAATGAGTGGGCTCTTTACTTACTAGAATGCAACAAAGATATTTCGAACTGGATGACAAACCATATAAATTATTAGCAAGACATCTAAGGCATGTACAGGCATCTAGAGCGATTCACAAAATAAAAGACAAGAAGAGTAAAATAGTAACAGATACACAGGATATTAATAAATGCTTTGTGCAGTTTTATTCAGAGCTATATCAATCAAAATGTGATGCTACTGATCCACAAACTATGGAACGGTTTCTCACTGAATGTGAGCTAGACAGGGGGACGTCTGATGCACTTGATGCTGTGATAACTTTAGAGGATATTAACATAGCGATAGCACAATTTTCAAACAGCAAGGCCCCTGGGCCCGATGGATATGTAATAGAATTCTATAAGATGTACTGCGCTAATCTAGCTTCACTTATGTTTTACGAATTTTTAAACAATCCAAAGAAAATGCCAAACACCCACAAACACTGTATAAGGCTGCAATAGCACTGATCTTGAGAAAAGATAGAGATCCCACGGAGAGGTCGTCTTATTGCCCTGTATCGTTACTCCCCATAAAAAAATAAGGTTTTGACAAAGATACTGGCATACCAATTGAAAAAATATATTTCTGGCATCATACACCCTGATCAGATGGGTTTTATCCCATGCCGACATATATACTACAATTTGAGATGCCTATTCAACATAATGCAACATGATCATAAAGCTGAGGCAGTGATAATTGCTCTTGATGCAGAAAAGGCATTTGATCAGATGGAGTGGAAATATATGATGTCGGTTTTGGAGCATTTCAGGTTTGGAAAGGAATTTATTAATTGGATAAGAATTATTTATGCACACCCTGTTACGATTGCAGATGAAGGCAGACGTGGAGACAGGATCTAAACGCAGTGTAACTTTATTGATACGGAAAAAGCTTAAATAGACAAAACCAAAACAAAGGAAATACCCGCGATGGGGATATAAACCAAAAACACGGAAAACATACGAGGAGTTAACAAGAAGGATAAACATACAAAGACCACGGAAACAGGCATCCACAAACATCAACAATAGACAAGGGAATGGAGAACAAACAGGGTTTATAAACACTGGAGACATGATGATGACAAACTACAATCAGGTGAGCACAATGACACAGGGCTGGCAGTGATGAGGGCCGGGGGTCATGGGAAGTGTAGTTTTGGACAGAGACAAGTGAAACCCAGGGCAGACAACAAGGGGATCGTGACATAACCCCCCCTCAAAGGAGCGGCTTCCAGACGCTCCTCAAAAACAAAAACAAATGGAAATCCTCTAAAAAAACAACAATCGTCCAAGGAGTGGGGGAGCAGGCCAAAGAGGGGACAAGGGGCAAACAGACAGACCAAGGGAGCGCAAGAGGCAAACAGACAGACCAAGGGAGCACAAGGGGAAAATGGGCAGACCAAAGGGGCACAAGACAGGCAGTCCACGGGGGCACAGAGAGCAGACAGGCAGTCCAGGGGGCACAGAGAGCAGACAGGCAGGCCAAGGGGGCACAGAGAGCAGACAGGCAGTCCAAGGAGGCACAAGGGGCAATTAGGCAGTCCATGGGGGCACAAGGGGAAATTAGGCAGTCCATGGGGGCACAAGGGGCAATTAGGCAGGCCAAGGGGGCACAGAGAGCAGACAGGCAGTCCAAGGAGGCACAAGGGGCAATTAGGCAGTCCATGGGGGCACAAGGGGAAATTAGGCAGTCCATGGGGGCACAAGGGGCAATTAGGCAGTCCACAGGGGCACCAAGGGCAATCAGGCAGTCCATGGGGGCACAAGGGGTGGGCAGGCAGACCAGGGAGGCCGAGAGGGCAGACAGACAGTCTATGGGGGTATGAGATGGGGCCAGGATCAGGTGGTGTGGGAGGCGTCCACCGGGTGGGGGCAGGTTTAGGTGGCCTAGGAGCTGGCGGAACCAAGGAGGACTTCTGAGGTGGAGCAGTCGAAGACTTGGGTGGCGACGCCGTGGAAGGCGTAGGCTGTGCCGAGGGAGGCTCGGGAGGCGGAGCCGAGGGAGGCTTCGGAGGCGGAGGCGTGGTTGGCGTAGCTGTGGGAGGCTCAGTGGGCGGAGCAGAGGGAGGCTTCGGAGGCAGCACCGGGAGAGGCTCGGGAGACTCCGGAGGCGGAGCCGTGGGAGGCAAAGGGGTGGAGCCGTGGGAGGCTCAGGAAGCAGAGCAGAGGGAGGCTTCGGAGGCGGAGCTGAAGGAGGCTGTGGAGGCGGAGCCGTGGTTGGCAGAGCTGTGGGAGGTTCAAGGGGCGGAGCCGAGGGAGGATTCGGAGGCGGAACCGGGAGAGGCTCGGGAGACTCCGGAGGCGGAGCCGTGGTAGGCTCAGGAGGGCTCGGGGGGGTGGAGCCGTAGGAGGCTCAGGAGGCAGAGCAGATGGAGGTTCGGGAAGCGGAGCCGTAGGAGACTTGAGAGGCGGAGCCCTGGAAGGCTCGGGAGGCGGAGCCATAGGAGGCTCGGGGGGCGGAGCCGTAGGCGTCTCGGGAGGCTCAGGATGCTCGGGAGGCGGAGCCCTTGGAGAATCGGGAGGCGGAGCCGTAGGAGGCTCGGGAGGCGGAGGCCCAGGAGACTCGGGAGGCGGAGCCTTAGGAGGCTCGGGATGCGGAGCCGTAAGAGGCTCGGTAGGCTTAGGAGGCTCGGGAGGCGGAGCCCTGGGTGGCTCGAGAGGCGGAGCCCTGGGATGCTCGAGAGGCGGAGCCCTGGAAGGCTCGAGAGACTTGAGAGGCAGAGCCCTAGGAGGCTCGGGAGGCGGAGACCTAGAAGGCTCGGGAGGCTCGAGAGGAGGAGCCCTGGGAGGCTCAAGAGGAGCCCTGGGAGGCTCGAGTGTAACTTTATTGATTCGGAAAAAGCTTAAATAGACAAAACCAAAACAAAGGAAATACCCGCGATGGGGAAATAAACCAAAAACACGGAAAACATACGAGGAGTTAACAAGAAGGATAAACATACAAAGACCACGGAAACAGGCGTCCACAAACATCAACGATAGACAAGGGAATGGAGAACAAACAGGGTTTATAAACACTGGAGACATGATGATGACAAACTACAATCAGGTGAGCACAATGACACAGGGCTGGCAGTGATGAGGGCCGGGGGTCATGGGAAGTGTAGTTTTGGACAGAGAAAAGTGAAACCCAGGGCAGACAACAAGGGGATCGTGACACACCCAATGGCGTCCATGGAAACCAATCAGGAAATGTCATGGGCATTCTGCTTGTTCAGGGGCTGCTGGCAGGGGTGTCCTATTTCACGGCTCTCTTCGCTATAGCAATGGAACCCCTTGCTAATCGCATTTGTGCATGTGCCGACATAGCTTCTTAAAATAAAAGACACGCAGCACAAAATGTCCCTATATGCAGACGATGTTCTTTTGTTTTTATCCAAGCCTAAAAGTTCGATTCCCCCCTTATTAAATTAATTCAGCTCCTTCTCCGGCTATAAAATAAACTGGCAAAAAAGCTAATTGATGCTGATATCACGGCCTGTGGATATGCAATTTCTGCAATTGACCCCATTTAGAACAGTGATGGACAAGTTCACAAGCCTTGGCATTGTAGTGACAAGAGACCTTGATCAGATATTGAAAGCGAATTGGGACATGAAAATCTACCAGCTTAAACAAAATATAGACTTTTGGAAAACTCTGCTTATTTCCTTGGTTGGTCGTATAAACGCTATTAAAATGGTTACCCCTAACCACGTTTCTTTACCTCTTCCAATGCATACTCAATTTCATACCACAAAGCTATTTTAAGAAACTGGAAAAATAGTAATTCCATTTTTATGGGATAACAAGGCAGCCAGAATTTCAAAGAAGCATCTATGCAAGAAATTCTGGCTTTGGCTTTGGCCTTCCTCACTTTAAACTGTATTATTGGGAAGCTAATCTGAACATTGTATCTTTCTGGAGGGAGAGTGTACATGGAATGCGACAGAATGCCTTCATGGCTTTTGATTGAGCAGGCCTCCTGTCAACGTTCCTCACACCCTGCACTTGTTAATAGTCCATCATATGTGAAAAAAGCTACTTATGACTTATCCAGTCATATATCATACGCTTAGGATCTGGAAACACATACCCACTGTATATACTGACAGCCCGATTTGCCTGAACCATGCTTTCCCCCCTGCATTAAGTGATGTGGTGGTTTCACAGTGGAGGGAGAAGGGGCTCACAGTTGGTAACTTCTACATTGATGGTCAGTTAGCTTCATTTCAACAATTACAGGGTAAGTTTAACATGCCAACAACACATTTTTTCAGATACCTCCAAATCAGAAATTTCTTAAAGACATATATCCTTCAGTATGGCATTAAGCTAAATAGCCCTACATTAGGTAGCCTGATCCTTGTCAAACCCCACTCAAAAGGGTCAGTCTCTAGACTGAATGATGTGCTACAGGCCCACATAGAGGTATCCATAGACGCTATTAAAAAGGCTTGGGAACAAGAACTTGGTTTAGAAATCTCAGATGAAGACTGGGCAGAAGCTCTCAGGAATATAAACAACAGTTCAGTGAATGCCAAACACAACCTAGTACAGTATAAAGTAATACACAGGTTACATTAATCAAAAGTAAAACTACATAAAATATTCCCGGACACCTCACCACTATGTGAGAGGTGCAAGCAAGATGAGGGGACATTGACCCCTTTATTTTGGACATGTCCTAATTTACATGCCTTCTGGGCTCTTATTTTTCATTACTTATCTAATGCCATTGATAGAGTTATAGCCCCAGATCCATTGATCGCTCTGTTTGGTACAGTTGATGGAAATAACCAGGAGGGGATGGCTGTCTCTCTTTGTACTGTATTAGCCAAAAGGCTTATATTGCAATTTTGGAAATTGGAGACCTTACCTACCTTTGAAATGTGGTTACGGGACTTAGAGAATGTAATACATATGGAAAATATTCAATACAATACCTCCAATAGAAGTTCAATGTTTTGCAAAATATGGGATATTTGATAAATGGTCAAGTCCCGCTTCATAACTGTGTTGATGATCTGCTGCTACTCTGTGCTGTATCCCACTATATACTTATGTTTGTCTTAACTATATTGCTTGTAATGACTATATGCTGTCTTCTTACACATGAACCACCTAATAGGATTTATTTTTAACTTTTTGTATATGTGAGTTAAGTTTTGTTTTGTCCTCTAAATTGGACATCCCATTCAACTGTATAATGAATGTCAATGTTTGTATTGTATTTATTTTTTTATTGGACAATAATAAACACATTATAAAAAAAAGGATAGTAAGCTGGATCGGCTATAACTCTGAATTTCTCCCTGCTCGGATGAATGAAAGATTTAGAAATTGGGCACACAAGGGAATAACTACATACTGCACTATAATATCAAAAGGGGAGATTGAGGATTTCCAGAAACTAATGAACAGATATGGCTTGGAGAAACAGGATTTTTACTGATTCCTACAATTTAGACACTATTATGATACAGAAATCAAAAGAGGGATAAATGACTATTCCTCTTTGAGAAATCTATTCATTAGTGCATACAATACAAATTATAGCAAAAAACAGTTAACATCAAGGATGTTGTATCCAATATGTATCCAAGATATTAAAGGGCATTCTGCTGAATATATTAAAGAAAAGTGAGAAAAAGACATGCAAATTCTTATCTCAGATGAAGAATGGTTAAATATATGGCTTGACCAGTCACTCTATGGCTTTTAGAGTATTCTGTTGTAAAAATACAATAATTTTTTTATAACGCCCAAAATTAAAGCAAAACAAGGAGTAACAGACCAAGGAAACTGTTGGAGACAATGTGTAACATTATTGGCTGATCATATGCATATCTTCTGGTCCTGTCCAGTCATAAAATTATTTTGGGAAGAAATACATTAAATTATTGAAGAAATCTTAGAGATCAAGGTAGGGGACACGGGTTATTTTCAAGTCAAGTCAAGTCAAGTGGTTTTTATTGTCGTTTCAACCATATACAGTTAGTACAGTACACAGCAAAACGAGACAACGTTCCTCCAGGACCATGGTGCTACATAAAAACAACAAAGGACCAACATAGGACCACATGAGACAACACAACGAAATAAAATACCTATATAAAAAAACCTACATATACCTATATAAAGTGCACGTGCAAACATGTGCAAAAAGTACAGGACAGTACAACAAATTACTGACAATGAACAGGACAATAGACAGTGCAGCGCCGACCAGTACTCAGTAGTGCAAAAAGATGACAGTTTCTAAAAATGTAAACATAACATACTATGAGATAATGTTCTATGCACATAGCAGTTATTGAGGTAGCAGACAGTTATAAAGTGACAGTTATTAAAGTGCAACTCAGGACACGTGTGTGTGTCAAACCAGTCTCTGAGTATTGAGAAGTCTGATGGCTTGGGGAAGAAGCTGTTACACAGTCTGGCCGTGAGGGCCCGAATGCTTCGGTACCTCTTGCCAGACGGGAGGAGGGTAAAGAGTTTGTGTGAGGGGTGTGTGGGGTCGTCCACAATGCTGGTTGCTTTGCGGATACAGTGTTTTTTGAAAATGTCTTTGATGGAGGGAAGAGAGACCCCAATGATCTTCTCAGCTGTCCTCACTATCCTCTGCAGGGCTTTGCGGTCCGAAACGGTGCAAGTCCCAAACCAGGCAGTGATGCAGCTGCTCAGGATGCTCTCAATAGTCCCTCTATAGAATGTAGTGAGGATGGGGGTTGGGAGATGTGCTTTCCTCAGCCTTCGAAGAAAGTAGAGACGCTGCTGGGCTTTCTTGGTGATAGAGCTGGTGTTGAGGGACCAAGTGAGGTTTTCCGCCAAGTGAACACCAAGAAATTTGGTGCTCTTGACGATCTCCACAGAGGAGCCGTCGATGTTCAGCGGAGTGTGTTCACCTTGTGCTCTCCTAAAGTCAACAACCATCTCTTTTGTTTTGTCGACATTCAGGGACAGGTTGTTGGCTCTACACCAGTTCGTCAGCCGCTGCACCTCCTCTCTGTATGCTGACTCGTTGTTCTTGCTGATGAGACCCACCACGGTCGTGTCATCGGCGAACTTGATGATGTGATTCGAGCTGTGCATTGCTGCACAGTCGTGAGTCAGCAGAGTGAACAGCAGTGGACTGAGCACACAGCCCTGGGGGCCCCAGTGTTCAGTGTGGTGGTGGTGGAGATGCTGTTCCCGATCCGGACTGACTGAGGTCTCCCAGTCAGGAAGTCCAGGATCCAGTTGCAGAGGGAGGTGTCCAGGCCCAGCAGGTTCAGCTTTCCAATCAGGTGCTGGGGAATGATTGTGTTGAATGCTGAGCTGAAATCTATGAACAGCATTCGAACGTATGAGTCCTTATTGTCTAGGTGGGTGAGGGCCAGATGGAGGGTTGTGGTGATGGCATCGTCCGTTGAATGGTTTGAACGATACGCAAACTGCAGTGGGTCTAGTGAGGGGGCAGCTGGGTCTTAATCTGCCTCATGACGAGCCTCTCGAAGCACTTCATGATGATGGGTGTAAGTGCGACGGGACGGTAGTCGTTGAGGCAGGACACTGAAGACTTCTTTGGCATGGGGATGATGGTGGTGGCCTTGAAGCACGTTGGAACAACGGCGCTGCTCAGAGAGATGTTGAAGATGTCGGTAAGAACATCTGCTAGCTGGTCTGCACATCCTCTGAGCACTCTGCCAGGAATGTTGTCTGGTCCAGCAGCCTTCCGTGGGTTGACTCTACGTAGAGTTTTCCTCACATCTGCCGTGGTAAGACAGAGCACCTGGTCGTTGGGAGGAGGGGTGGACTTCCTCGCCATCACGTCGTTCTGCACTTCAAACCGAGCGTAGAAGTCGTTCAGCGCATCTGGAAGGGAGGCATCTTTGTCACAGGCAACTGATGTTGTCCTGTAGTTGGTGATGGCCTGGATGCCCTGCCACATGCGCCGCGTGTCACCGCTGTCCTGGAAGTGACTGT
This sequence comes from Xyrauchen texanus, assembly GCF_025860055.1. Lineage (NCBI taxonomy): Eukaryota > Metazoa > Chordata > Actinopteri > Cypriniformes > Catostomidae > Xyrauchen > Xyrauchen texanus. Next base: position 1,048,380 of record NC_068320.1, read on the forward strand.
GGATTCTCTGGGCGTGTGCGCGCTTTGCCTCTCTGATTGCCCGTGACAGTTTGGCCCTAGCTGTTCTTAGGGCTGCCTTATCGCCTGCTCTGAAGGCGGAGTCTCGGGACCTCAGCAGCGTGCGCACCTCCGCAGTCATCCACGGCTTCTGGTTGGAGCGTGTGGTGATGGTCTTGGAGAAAGTGACATCATCAATGCACTTGCTGATGTAGCTGGTCACTGATGCTGTGTATTCCTCCAAGTTGGTAGAATCGCCATATGTTGCAGCCTCCCTGAACATGTGCCAGTCAGTACACTCAAAACAGTCCTGAAGAGCAGAGATGGCTCCTGCTGGCCAGGTTTTCACCTGCTTCTGAAGCGGTTTTGTGCGTCTGACGAGCGGTCTGTATGCTGGAATTAACATAACAGAGATGTGGTCTGAGTAGCCGAGGTGGGGGCGGGGCTCCGCCCGGTACGCGCCTGGGATGTTTGTGTAAACAAGATCAAGCGCGTTCGCCCCTCTCGTTGCAAAGTCCACATACTGATGGAATTTAGGGAGCACTGTCTTGAGATTTGCATGGTTGAAATCTCCGGCGACAATAAACAGTCCGTCGGGGTGAGCGTTCTGCAGTTCGCTCATAGCCCCATACAGTTCACAGAGCGCTTCCTTAGCATTAGCGCTGGGGGGAATGTAAACTCCGGTTATGCAAACAGTGGTGAATTCCCGTGGTAGATAAAAAGGTCTGCATCTAACAGTCACAAGCTCCAACAGCGATGAACAGTAACTAGAGACTAGCATAGAGTTCTTGCACCATTCCGTGTTGATGTAAACACACAAGCCACCACCGCGAGTCTTACCGCAGAGAGCTGTATTTCTGTCGGCACGAAACGAGGCGAGCCCGTCTAGCTGAATGGCGGCATCCGGAACTCTGTCGCTGAGCCACGTCTCTGTGAAAACAAAGACGCAGCAGTCTCTAAACTCACGCTGCGTAGCCTGCTGGAGTCGGATATAGTCCAGTTTATTGTCCAGGGAGCAAACAGCAGGATAGACGGGAGAGCCGGCCGGCTAGGGTTTGTTTTTAGCCTAGCATGGACCCCCGCCCTCTTTCCGCGCTTCCGCTTTCTCGCACTCCGCTTACGACGTCCTCTCCCCCGGCCACCGGCATCAGGCGACGCCGAGGGCTGGAGGCCTGGTCTCCGCAGCAAGCCGAGTACGCGTAGCGCCTCCTGCAGGTCATCATGCAGCTTGGTTTTTGCATGAGTCTTATATTTGAGTAGTGTCTGGCGATGGTAGACACGAACACTGGTTGCTCCGATGTCCATGTGTTGCAAAAGTCGGGCTTTTTTAACAAAAATAGCACCATTGTGGATCCGGAGTGGCCGCTGCGTGCTACCGCGCCGCCATCTTGGATCAATAATAAATTCTGTATCTAGGACACATACCTGAGTCAGTTAATAATAGGAATAAATACTTACTGAGAATATTATTAGCGGCACGGAAAAAAGGGATTACTCATCTCTGGCTTCAACAACATGCCCTGACTAGAATTCAATGGGAACATATTTTTACAGAAATATATATTATGGAAAGATTAACATTTAAATTAATCTTACAAGAGGAGACTTTTAAAAGGCACTGGGGAAATGTATTGAATATATATATATATATATATATATATATATATATATATATATATATATATATATATATATATATATTAGGGCTGTCAATCAATTACAATTTTTAATCAAATTAATTACATGGTGTCCCGATATTTGCTGAGAAAGCCCCTCTTATAACAATAATTCAATATATAATGATGAAATAATTATACATAGTTATCTTTGAAATATAAAAATATTATATATATAATAAAAAATATTCAGATAATTACAATGCATTACATTCTAGTGGCAGAAGAGTTAATCATTGATAAGAAATTCAAAAAGCGGTTTTAGAATACAATGTATTGTTTACTACCATATTATTTATCATAAGTCAATCATTGACATACAGTTCACAGCAATCCATTACACAAGTGAATTTGTCAATCAGTTGGAGATTTATTATGAGGGCTTGTTTAAGAGCCCGTCAATCTACACCTGTGTCAGACATTTTTTTTTTTTTAGAAACAAGCCACATAGTACACAATACTACAGATATATTTTACAATAATGCCAAGACATTATATTCATTACATAGTGCAATGGTTTTCAATGCTTTGGAGTTGTTGGAGGTACAAAGAGTATTTAAATAATATGTCAAGTCTTTACAAAAAAAAAGTGCAAATAGGGGCTTTATAGACATACATTTACACTTATGTATAAAAAAAAAACTTGGCAAGCAAAATAAACAGATTCATCAGAAAATATTAACTTAAGTTATCAAAACTGTGAAAACCAAATAAAACGTCTTTATTAAGCAAAGAATAACTAGTTAAAATAGAGTTACGTACAAACAAACAACATTTTCTCCAAAATACTACAGCGTGGACACATTCCCAAAAAAGGTAAGGGGCAGATTCATCTACAGCATTACAGAAGGAGCAAAGTGGATCTATTTCAGGGAGCATGTTCCTTAAATAAAGATTGACTGGGTAAAAATGGTGTAACAGTATAAAGGACACCTCCTTAACCGGTAATTAAATATTTGTGAGGTAAAGACCATATGACCTGCGTCAGACATGCTTGTGTCGCGTCTCATATGTGTCGCGTCATAAAAATAAAATGTCTGTGTCAAGTTAGTTTAATACTCAATCTTTAAACACATCTTGAGATCCCTTGGTTCACATTTGTGCTCCTTCAAGTGTTTTGAACGCAAGAACATGTTTGTGTTGTGTGTCCGCTGAAGGGTTGTTAATGTTTTGTTCACTGTAATAAACTGTGTGTTGCTAAATCAGCTGAAATTTCACTTACTGCCCTCTGGAGTAAACAGGTGGTACTACAAGCTTGCATTTCTCAGGAATTTCTCAGGAAAGCATTGCGATTAATTGCGTTCATTTTTTTACTGTGTTATTTTTTGTAAAATTAATCGCACGTTATTAACGCGTTAAATCGACAGCCCTAATATATATATAGGAAAGGAAAGGGTGACATATGTATGTGAACATATAGATGAACGTATGTACACATATAGGTGGATATGTGTGTTTACATGTGTATATGTTCGTTATATGCACTCAGAGGTGTAGATGTGTATATTTTTGTATATGTGTATGTATACACTTGTCTGAATGAGTGTATGTGTAATGAACTGGCCATGGAGATGGTGTTATGATCCATGTGCTAGAAGTTTATTAGAACACAAGCAAACAATCCAAATCAGCATGCAAATAGAGGTGGTCATTAAGCAGGCGGTATAATCCAATAACCTAAAAATATAGTACAACAAGGCAAACAAAACAAAGGGGTCTCCAAAAAGCAGTAAATCCAGGAAAACAGGCAATGGTCATAACATGCAAACAATCAGCAATGGAAAAATGCTTGGTAAGGCAGGGTAAACTGGCAATACTTCACAACGTGACAATGGAAACAGCATGGTATTTATATAGTTCAAACAGGAAGTGACCAATGAAGAAATGGGACAGAGTTAGTATTCGGGAGTATTCTGGTGGTTGGTAGGAGGGGTAACAACCTCGGATGTTACTGAAGAGCCTATGCAGTTGGGGAGAACCAGGTTGTCACATCAACCTGAAGAGAGAGAGACAGGCAAATGAGGGAGAGATGCTGTTTTTATTGTGTATAACCAGGCCATTTCAGATCCAGCTGCCCTGAACTGATGGGAAAAGCCACCTCTCGTCCAAGATGAGGGGGGCTGGGACAAGCGTAATCACTTTCCCTCGTCCGGCAGCTTCCGGCATCTCAATTACTGTTTCACTCTCTGGGGTAACCAGCATCACAAGCTTCTGGCCTTCATTAACTCAGGCGCTGCCAGGGATTTTATGGATCTCGCATTGGCCAAGTAGTTGAAGATCCTGCCAATTGCTCTCCAGGATTCCCTAATGATAACCGCATTTGATGGGAGACCCCTGGTTCTGGACAGGTACGCCAGTGCACTACACCCCTCCATTTCAAAGTAGGCTCTCATACTTTCAAATATTTTCACCAGAGTTACACTTGATCCTTGGTTTCCCTTGGCTAGCCCTTCATAACCCACAAATAGATTGGTCCTCTGGATCAGTGACTGGTTGGGGTCCTAACTGCCTTGTTTCTGATCTGTCTCTTTGTCAATCTCCTGAGATACTTGCGGATCCTAAAATCATCACCTGCAATTTCCAAGCCGCTGCCAGCCCCTCCTGAGTTACCAGCTGTATCCACAGAGGTGCTGGCTATTTCCGAGCTTAAACAGGGGTCTCCAGTGTTCCATAAGTCCCTTCCAAGCGAGACCTCTGTGAGGTCTTTAGCAAGGCCCGGGTGCTCTCTCTTCCACCCCACAGAGCTTATGATTGTGCCATTGAGCTGCTCCACGTAACCTGGAGCACTGATTACTGAGGCCTGAATTGTATCACTGTAAAGAATTGCTATCCAGGTCTACTGATGAACACCGCTTTGAGCTCCTACAAGGAGCAACCATCTTTTCCAAGCTAGACCTCCGAAATGCCTACTACCTCATCAGGCTGGTCAATGTGCCAGCTGTCTTCCAGGCATTCATTAATGATGTCCTGCGGGACATGTTAAACAGGTTTGTATTTGTTTACCTCAATGAGATTCGAATTTTCTCCCATGGTTACCAAGAGCATGTCCAGCACGTTTGGCTTGTGTTATCTCAACTACTGAAAAACAATCTCTTTGTGAAAATGGAGAAGAGTGAAATCCATGTGTCTACTGTCTCTTTTGTTGGGTTTATTGTTTCCAGTGGCAGCATTCAGATGGCAGCATTCAGAAACCTGGACTAGCCCCAGCTCTGCTCCATCGAAAAGGTCCAGCACTTCCCAATGTTTGCCAATTTTTACAGAAGGTTCATCAGGAACTTAAGTTCAGCTGCAGAACCTCTTACTGCTCTCACCAAGAAAACATCCAGGAAGTTCCTGTGGAATGAGAGGGCTAGATGAGCGTTCAAGGTTCTCAAACAGAGGTTTACTTTTGCACCTATTCTGACTCTTCCAGATCCCGTGTTACCCTTTATAGTGGAGGTGGATGCATCAGACGTGGGGGTTGGAGCGTTCTTGTCACAGAGAGCCAGGAGTGACTACAAGCTTCAGCCTTGTGGTTTCTTCTAATGTCGATTCACTCCAGCAGCGAGGAACTATTACTTTGGCAACTGGGAGCTGTTGGCTGTGAAGTTGACACTTGAGGAGTGGATGTTAACATGTTATTTCTCCTCTACTCTGTTCACCTCAGCTCAAGGTGCTTATACAATATTGAATACGGTGCTTATACACTATTGGATACTGCACATGGTGCCGCAGGTAGTTCAGTGAGATGAACGGTGATGGTGGTTAAGTGAAACCTACCTGTGAACTTAATAAAGAGAATTAACTAAATGAACTTAGTGTTTATTTTGAATAACATTGGTAGCAGAGGACGGTTATTGGCAGCCAGTTATAAAGTTCTGCCGAAGTTTGATGAAGCCCGGTCATACGAGTGTTGGAAAAATGAAGTTAATATCTGGATGCGGTTACCGACCTCGCCAAAAAGAAGCAAGCCCTTGCTGTCGCCTTTGGGCTTGAGGGAAGAGCCTTTGAAACGGCGATGGAAATACCTGTGGAGGATTTGGACAGTGATAACAGTATGGAAACGTTGATGGCAAAGCTGGACGGTGTGTTCCTCAAAGAGGAAAAGGATCGCGCATATGAAGCTTATTCTTATTTTGATGGCATAACGAAGAATAGTTCAGTTTCCATGGAAGACTATATTATTGATTTCGAACACCGATACAATATGACGCTTCCTGATGCTGTGCTGGCTTTTAAGCTATTAGACACGGCCTGTCTCGACGAAAAAAGCAGACAGCTAGCATTGACGCCCTGCACCGAGTTGAAGTTTCCCTCCATGATGTCTGCTCTAAAAAGGATTTTCGGAGGGAAAATGACAGGCTCGTCGAGCGGAATACAAGTGAACCAGGACGTGGTGTTTTTCACAGAAAGTAAGAGGAAAATGGAGCGTAACTTTCCAAAGTGGACAACTAAAGCAGCCATTACCAGGGACTAATCCACTTGATAAGTTCGGTAAGAGATCCAGATGTGCTATTTGCCAGTGTACATTTCATTGGGCGAAAGACTGTCCCCACAAAACTGAACAAGTAAGACTAACTGAAGATGCAAATGTAGAGTAATGTAACATTACACTGTTTACAAAGGCCGCCATGTCAGACGCAGAGATATTTATGACTGAATCGCTGGGATCTGCCATTATTGACACTGCTTGTACCCGTACTGTGTGTGGGGAGAAATGGCTGGAAAGCTACACTCACCTAAAGGATTATTAGGAACACCATACTAATACTGTGTTTGACCCCCTTTCGCCTTCAGAACTGCCTTAATTCTACGTGGCATTGATTCAACAAGGTGCTGAAAGCATTCTTTAGAAATGTGCCAACATTTCTAAAGAATGCTTTCAGCACCATATTGATAGGATAGCATCTTGCAGTTGATGGAGATTTGTGGGATGCACATCCAGGGCACGAAGCTCCCGTTCCACCACATCCCAAAGATGCTCTATTGGGTTGAGATCTGGTGACTGTGGGGGGCATTTTAGTACAGTGAACTCATTGTCATGTTCAAGAAACCAATTTGAAATGATTCGATCTTTGTGACATGGTGCATTATCCTGCTGGAAGTAGCCATCAGAGGATGGGTACATGGTGGCCATAAAGGGATGGACATGGTCAGAAACAATGCTCAGGTAGGCCGTGGCATTTAAACGATGCCCAATTGGCACTAAGGGGCCTAAAGTGTGCAAAGAAAACATCCCCACACCATTACACCACCACCACCAGCCTGCACAGTGGTAACAAGGCATGATGGATCCATGTTCTCATTCTGTTTACGCCAAATTCTGACTCTACCATCTGAATGTCTCAACAGAAATCGAGACTCATCAGACCAGGCAACATTTTTCCAGTCTTCAACTGTCCAATTTTGGTGAGCTCTTGCAAATTGTAGCCTCTTTTTCCTATTTGTAGTGGCGATGAGTGGTACCCGGTGGGGTCTTCTGCTGTTGTAGCCCATCCGCCTCAAGGTTGTGTGTGTTGTGGCTTCACAAATGCTTTGCTGCATACCTCGGTTGTAACGAGTGGTTATTTCAGGCAAAGTTGCTCTTCTATCAGCTTGAATCAGTCGGCCCATTCTCCTCTGACCTCTAGCATCAACAAGGCATTTTCGCCCACAGGACTGCCACATACTGGATGTTTTTCCCTTTTCACACCATCCCAGTAACTGAGCAGATTGTGAAATACTCAGACCGGCCCGTCTGGCACCAACAACCATGCCACGCTCAAAATTGCTTAAATCACCTTTCTTTCCCGTTCTGACATTCAGTTTGGAGTTCAGGAGATTGTCTTGACCAGGACCACACCCCTAAATGCATTGAAGCAACTGCCATGTGATTGGTTGATTAGATAATTGCATTAATGAGAAATTGAACAGGTGTTCCTAATAATCTTTTAGGTGAGTGTATATTGATTTTCTCACCAAATATCAAGTGAACCAGCTGATGCAAACAGAAACTCCCAGTTGCAGACCATTCGGAGATGGGAATTTGGTATATTCCACAAGAATTGTGAAACTACCAGCTAAAATAGGACTGACAAAATGCCAAATTGCAACTGAAGTTGTTAAGGTTGACATTCCACTTCAGCTGAGTAAAATGTCCCTGAAGAAGGCAGGGACTATTTTGGACATGGAGAAGGACAGTGCAGTGATGTTCAAACAATCCATTCCTCTTGAATTTACTAGTTCTGGACATTACTGTGTTGATATAAGAGACAAAGAAACAAAAAAAGGCCAAACTGAAGAGGAAGTCCTAAAAGTGATGTAAAATCCATAAACAGTTTGGTCACTCGTCGGCAGACAGGCTACAGAGGCTCATTCACAGTTCAGGAAATAACGACAAAGAATGCTATACTATCTTACAACAAATAGTATATGACTGTGAAATATGTATAGTATAAAGTATAAAAAGACAAAGCCAAACCTGCTGTGGGATTGCCCTTAGCTTCGGAATATAACGAGACAGTGGTGGTGGATCTGCACGAGTTAGAGCCAGGTGTATGGTATCTCCACATCATCGATCACTTCACACGTTTAAATGCTGGAAACATTGTGAAAACAAAGAAGTCATCTGAAATTGTCAATTCCTTCATTCACACTTGGATAAGTGTCCATGGCGCCCCCCAGAGGCTGTACAGTGACAATGGTGGAGAATTCAACAACGAAGAAATCAGAGACATGGCTGAAAACTTTAACATTGAGACAAAAACAACAGAAGGATACAGTCCCTGGAGCAACGGACTACTCGAGAGACATAATCAAACACTCACCGAGATAATTCAGAAGGTCAAACGAGAAAATGGATGTGACTGGCACACTGCCCTTGACTGGGCCCACATGGCTAAGAACAGTATGTTGAATGTTCATGGCTACAGTCCATATCAATTAGGGTTTGGCAGAATCCTAACCTTCCTTCTGTATTAGTTGATAAACTACCTGCTCTAGAAGGTACCACTATGAGTGCTAGAGTAGGAGAACACATTTCAGCTTTACATGATTCTAGGAAATCATTTACTGAAGCAGAGTCTTCTGAGCGGATAAGAAGGGCACTACGTAAGCAGCTCAGGCCCACAGATGACATGTATGTGACAGGAGACAAGGTATATTACAAAAGAGCAGACTGTCTTGAGTGGAAGGGACCAGGGGTAGTTATTGGTCAAGATGGAGCTGTTGTATTTGTAAGACATGGGGGGACTCTTGTTAGAGTACATCAATCCAGGCTCTGTCATACAAACACACAGGATCAGGAATTTCAGGATAAGCAAACTGTACAAGACAACAGTGAGACAGCAAGTGAAAAAGGCAGCTTAAACAATGTAGCAGAAAGCTAAGATAATGAAGAACAGGAAAACATCAGCAACAGGGAAGTGAATACAGGAAAAGAGGTTCATCTAAGAATAACACAAACTGAAACAGATCACAATGTTTGTGGTAACCATGTATCTTCTACTGATGCGAAGTTAAAACCAGGCCAGACCATAACATTCATGAAACAGGATGGTGGTGGTCTACAGAGAGCCAAGGTTTTAGGCAGAGCAGGCAAAGCCTCTGGGAAACCCAAAAACTGGTTTAATCTGCAACATATTGAACCTTATGGCAGTGATGGTCAAAAGGAGTCTGTGGATATGTCATGTGTTGATAATCTTAACATTGAATCAACTGATAGGGAGACTGATGCATTCATAACAAAAGACATTTCATTTGATGCAGCCAAACAGGATGAAATTATGAATTGGCAGTTGAAGTTGATGATGCAGGTCAAAAATGTGTCTCTACCAGATGGGTCTGTAGTCTCAAAGAAAATCCTAATGGAATCATGCCTAAAGCATGACTCATTGTTAGAGGTTTTGAAGAGCTTAATATTCATGAACTGCAGAAAGATTCACCAACCTGTGACTCTCTGAGACTATTATTAGCCTCAATCTGTCAAAATAAGAGGCATGTCCATTCTATGGACATCAAATCTGCTTTCTTACAGGGTATGCAGTTGTTCAGAGAAATCTATGTCCGGCCCCATCCTGAAGCTGGAAAGGAAAATATTCTATGGAAACTTAACAAGTGTGTTTATGGCCTTGCAGATGCTTCACTGTATTGGTATAACAAGGTGAAAGAAATCATGCTGAGTACGGGTGGAAGATTGTCTCAAGTAGATCCAGCAGTATTTTATTGGTTGGATGAACAGTGTAAGGTTACTGGAGTACTTGCATGTCATGTTGATGATTTTCTTTGGGCAGGCTCACAAAACTTTTTAACCGATGTGATTCCCATACTAAAGTCTGCGTTTCATTTTGGACGTGAGGAACATGAAAATTTCTGCTATGTGGGAATGGACTTTGTTACTATTAATGGTGTAGTTCATGTACATCAGCACAGTTATATTGAAAACCTACAGCCTATTCGCCTGCAAGTAGCACTTGCTGTGCAGAGAGATGCCTCTCTTAATGAGACTGAAAAAGAGCAGCTTAGGTCAAAAATAGGACAGATACTGTGGGGGTTGCAAAACAAACCAGACCAGACATTATGTTTGATGCAAGCAGCTTAGCGTCAAATATAAAAGAGGCTACAGTATAGTCTATTCATGAGACAAATAAGGTCATTAGAAAGCTTAAATCTGAAAATGTGACTCTCAAGTTTCAGCATTTGGGAAACAGTGATGCTCTGAACTTCATCGTTTTCAGCGACGCTTCCCTTGGAAATCTCCCTGCTGGAGGTACACAAGGGGGAACATTGATTGGTCTCATGGGAGAAGGAGGGAAGTTTTCTCCTCTCTGTTGGCAATCTAAGAAAATTTGACGTGTGGTGAGGAGTACTCTGGCTGGCGAAACTCTGGCCCTGTCAGATGGAATAGACAATGCTGTTTTTCTGGTTACCCTCTTTTCAGAGCTCACAACTGGAAATGCTGAGCTGAATGCTCCTCCCTTGATCTGTGTGACGGACAATCACTCTCTGTTTGATGCCCTTAAGTCAACAAAACAGGTCACTGAGAAACGACTTGGACTGGAAATAAGCGGCATAAAGGAGCTCATACAGAGTAAAAGGATAAAGAAGGGTACTCTGTTCGGACACAAAAACTCAACTCGCTGATTGTCTTACCAAAAAGGGAGCATCAGCTCTGGTACTATTGAAAGCACTCAGTGAAGGGCTGTGGTGTTATTGAAAGCACTCAGTGAAGGGCTGTGGTGTTATTGAAAGCACTCAGTTAAGGACTGTGGAGACTTTTATATAAAAAAAAATAAAGGGGTGGGTACATTTGAAAAGACTGATCACTTTCATTTGCATATGCTACAATTGTTTTGTTGTAGCTGTGAGCTTTGTTATATATGTTTTTATATATATAACATTTTTATTTATTTGTTTTTTTTGTTTTGTTTAAAGTATAGGGAGATTGTTAACATGTTATTTCTCCTCTACTCTGTTCACCTCGGCACAAGGTGCTTATACGCTATTGAATACGGTGCTTATACACTATTGGATACTGCACGTCATGCCGCAGGTAGTTCAGTGAGATGAACGGTGATAGTGGTTAAGTGAAACCTACCTGTGAACTTAATAAAGAGAATAAACTAAATAAACGTAGTGTTTATTTTGAATAACATGGAGACACTGGCTGGAGGGGGGCCAAACATCCATTCATCATCTGGATGGACCACAGAAACCTCACTTACATCCAGGAGGCCAAGGGGTTGAATTCACGCCAGGCCCGATGGACCGTTTTGACTTCACCATCTCATACAGCCCAGGCACCAAGAATTCAAAACCCGATGCCCTCTCTAGGCAGTTTGACCCACTAGAAGTACAGGGCAGACCAGACACCATCCTACGGAGTTCCAGAGTGGAAGCAGCAGTCCGATTGGGTATCAAGGTGGCAGTGAAGAGGGCCCAATAACACCAAGCTGTTCCAGGTAACGATCGTTTGGGGGATGAGACAGAGAGGGTCAACCAGGAGATCAAGAAGACCCTCAGATGCTTGGTTTTGAGTAACCAGAGCACTTTGAGTTCACGTCTGGGCTGAATTCACTCATAACACCCTGTACCACTCATCCTTAGGTATGTCCCCTTTTGAATGCAAGGGTGACCCCTGTGCATATGAACAAACCAGTGCGATTAAGTTAGAATATGTGATGCATTCATACTACCACGTTCAAAGCTGCGTTCACGCCATGGGTGAGCCACAGAGGCGCTCATTGAGCAGTTGTCATTTATAGAACACAAACAGTCTTTTCAACCACATAAGGTTTATTTTATGCTGAAGACCTACATACAGTATAACCACTACAATATTTTTAATGTAGAGTTTGTATTTACACACTGATGTCTATGAAAGAAAAAAGTGTTTCAAGCGTAGTTTCACACTGTTTGGTGTTACGTTTAATTCACGTCTAAACGCCACTCCTATTTTTATCCCAGTTTGCCAGTGACTTGTTTGCATGCTGACCAGAAGAAGTGGATGGTGTTGCATGTTCTTTGCTTAGATGGCCAATCTCCCAGACTCCACTGCTGCACAAACAAACATGGCTGCACCTGTATCCCATTATAACTCCCCATTATCTTGTAATTGATGATAATACGACCATTATAAACATTTAAAAACACATGACATGTTTATTATCATCTATTTAAGAATCAGAATGTTTCATATTTCATAATCTAGTGAAGAAGTTTATGGATATTGTGTATTAGGGCTGTTACAATATCAGATTTTAACTATACGATTATCGTGGCCAAAATAATTCACAATAACAATATTAATGTGATATCTATAGAAATTTTGAAATAATAATAGTAATAATGCTATCAGTCAAATTCATCTTTAACTTTGTTTATTGTGTGTTTTATCTTTTTTGGCCAATGAATAAGACACAATACAAGCGTAGGGAGGTGGAGAGAGTTTGTAACCATAACTGTATAAAAACATACAAAAAGAACCATTACACTTAATGGCAACCAGATGAACTGATTAACAAAAGATAAACACAAGGCCTAACATCTGCCATCATTACAATGTCAACTGATAATGTCAGCTTTTACTTTTAGGTACATGTTTGGGATTTCTTTATGAGAAAATTATTGTCTTCTTGGGATTTTATATTTTCATCAATGCTTTAAACCCTGGCCTCTCTACAATTCTAAAGGACATCATGTCCTTTGCTATAAAGTAGGCTAATGATTTAGAGATGGCTTCATCCTGACATGCCCTAGACATATCTGCTTTTCCTTTCTTTTCCACTGACTCAAACAACATTAGCTGACCTGAATCTCTGGCTCTCTCTCGCTTCTTTGACACTGCCTAACAAATAAACAGGAGTGAGGAAATAATTTATGTTCGGGGGAGTGACACACAATTTCCACTTGCCAATTTTCATTGGCCTTTTCTCAAATATCAGAGGAGATTGGGGCTCCCAAGTTCGATCCCTAGTGTCACTACATCGACACAATGTCTTGTTCCATCCATCAGGGAACAAAGGTTACAACAGCAATAAAGACAGTTTGCCAACAGATATTGGACCACTGGGTTGTCCTTGTGAAACAGTTAGTATTATAGGTGATGGGAGTTGTTCATTCAGGGCAGTGACCCAAGTAGTGTGTGGTACACAAAACTCTCATACGACTGTTAGATTTGCAGCGATAAAAGAAATGGAATTGCACATTGCGAAATATAGTAATTTATTAAGATGTCACTATACATCCATGGAAGATTATGGTCAAGTTCAAAGATGAAGTATGTAGAATTGTAGGCAACTGAACAGTCAACAGCAAATTATTTAGGGGTAGATATTTATGCATATCATAATGAGAAATGAGTAAAGTACTGTTGTATGTTTGCAAAGGTTTGTACGCAAGGAATACATTTACAGCACTGTGATCAGAATCACTATGAAGAAGAGGTGGGTAGTAACTCGTTACATTTACTCCGATACAATTACTTGAGTAACATTTTGGGGAAAATGTTACTTTTAGAGTAGGTTTAAAAGTGGCTACTTTTAAACTCTCACTCAAGTACATTTCTAATGATTTTTTTTTTTACTTTTACTTCTTTACAATGTGTTACTGTTGTTACATTACTAGATTTAATTTGAATTAATGTCTAATTTATTGAGAGATTATTGAATGCGACATTTACGAGAGTGGAAGTTCACAGCTGCGCACAATGAGACGTTTCCACTTGAGTGATGAGACTGTCACTCAAGTTATCAGTGCAGCAGCATCAAACTCTTCAAAGTAAACACTTATAGTTTCATCATTCAATGCCTTCATTTAACACCAAGACAAGCTGATATTTCAAGATTAAAGTCACAGCTCCAACTCCAGGCAGAATGCTGAGGAAAGTTTGAGATCAGATTACATTTACAATTATGCATTTGGCAGATGCTTTTATCCAAATTGACTTACAGTGCACTTATTACAGGGACAATCCCCCCGGAGCAACCTGGAGTTAAATGCCTTGCTCAAGGACACAATGGTGGTGACTGTGGGCATTGAACCAGCAACCTTCTGCTTACCAGTTATGTGCTTTAGCCCACTACACCACCACTACTCACATTAGATGGTGATAGTCAATAAGATGGTCACAGTTAAGTGTACATTTTTAAATCAGCGCATCAATATATCAGTGTGCTTTGTCCCACATGTCATAAGCAGTATGAAGTTACTCCGCGCCCTCGTGGGGGTACTGGAAATTCTCACTGCTACTTCATGCAGATTAACTGAATAAATCCATGTAAATATACAAATTGAGCGTAAATCACTGCCATTCGCGTGATCAGTACCTGGAGCACGAACAGCCAGACATTTCTGCGCATGCACAGCGAGGTGCGCGGTGAGCGCATGTGTGATGTGCACAAGGCAATCGTCGCGACGAGAGTGGCTGTGTCCGCTATCATTCACTCATTCACTATTTCCTATATAGTGCTACATCTCAGCAGTAAGTGAATTCGGACGAGAGTGTCGGAGCTCTGGGGCTGGTGCAGAAACATCACATATGAAATTGTTGGGCCTTATTTGTTATTCTTATTAAATAATATATTAATACAATAATCTTCATTCTGTTTGTCATTTTTAATATATACTATGTGTTAATATAAAGAGAAAACACATTTGATCAAATAAAGAGTACATTTCAAAATGTATCTGTATGTTTTGTCTCTCTATATGTTATTATGTTATTTTAATCCAGTGATGATTTGTCAAAAAGTAATTTACTACATTCAGAATAAAATAAAACATTACAGGAGTGAAGGAAGCAGTAAACTCCCAGCTTGTACGTCTTCCCCATTGTGGATTGTGGGAAATCAACTGTCATCGAGTGTACTTGAAATGTACACTTGAAATTAGAGTGCATTGTGGGTAAAAATGAGTGAACAAAAGTAGGGAACGAGTGGCTCACTCAAAATTCAGACACTCCTACAAAATAGCAAAAACTCGAAATAGTGCACTATAGTGGATAGGGGGCGGTTTCAGACACTGTGAGTGTTCCACGACCGGAATTGGTGCCCTCCATAGGCTTCATTCTCTGCATTTAGAGAGCGGTGGTACTGCTGTACATAACTAATGATCTAAATACTTACAACACTGAAAACTTAACTGGAATAAGAATCCATACAGGACTTTAAAAGCTATGAAATAGCAAAAGTATTATATTTCAGCATTATATATAATGTCCTTGTGGGACATTTTCACTGTAATAATTACTAGAATGTGGAATCCTAAAAGACGTGTCCAGAAAACATGATGATAATCCATTCATATGTGGAGAAAAAATCTAAAGTTATCAATACATACATTTATATCTCTCCCCCTATTAAATATTTTGAATAATCATATCATCATTCTAATCGAATGCATCACAATCTTAACTGTAGGGTATTATATTCAGCATTAAATATAATTGAACTTTTAATGATGCAAAACACCAATTGATCTAATCAACATTTTAATATTGCATAGTTTGACTTTAATCGATTGCCATCTAAATGTATTTTAGTGCTGTAGGCTAATTTATGTACTGTATTATACATTTGCAGATGAATAAGCTCAGCAAATGCGAATAGTGGAAGATTTAAAAATGCTAGTATTTCTAAAAGTGAACTCTGCATTAGACACATAGTTTTGACAGTCTTATCTAGTTTTCATTAAAAAAAGTGTAGAAAATGTTTTCATTCACAGAATTTTAGGGCAATGTTAATTAAAATAAGTACAATAATACAAAATAATAGGACATAATTAGGCAATAATACATTGACCTAATAATGTTTTTTTTTTTTGGTAATTTATTAATTTAATTTAATTTAATG
This sequence comes from Xyrauchen texanus, assembly GCF_025860055.1. Lineage (NCBI taxonomy): Eukaryota > Metazoa > Chordata > Actinopteri > Cypriniformes > Catostomidae > Xyrauchen > Xyrauchen texanus. The sequence goes on from NC_068320.1 coordinate 1,064,359, forward strand.
TTTTGTTTTTGGCCTGGTATATATATATATATATATATATATATATATATATATATATATATATATATATATATATATATATACACTTTTCTTTTTTCTATATTTTTTTTGGTTGTTTTTTTATCTAGCAATTTATTTAATTGATCAACCCAGAGAATGTTGCCAATTTGTTTCAAAAGTAAGCTATACAATTATTTTATTTAGTCTTGGGCTTATGTTAGTGTTCTAATAAAGCACATTGTAGCTTTTCTTCTAGTATTGTGTATTTATTTTTTATTTAATACACCTTCTGCATTAAGGTTGTGATATTAAAAAGCATACTGAAATAACTTTACAGTGGAGAGGCAGTTAGGCACTAATTTTGCCATGGAATGACCACAGAGTGGGGTTTCTCTAATACAGGAGGGCGGAGTGGGCGAGGAGCGGGAACTGGACAACCCAGAGTGGAGCTGGAGCAGAGTGAATAAAGAATGCTTTGAGCGCGGAGGGGAAATTGTTGCCGCTCCACTCCACTCACATACTCATATTCTACAACCCTCAAATACAACTCTGGCTGGGCCTCCCCTATCGTCCCAGTCCCAAAAAAAGATGGCAGCCTTAAATTTTGTGTTGACTATCGTAAAATGAATGCGATCACAGAAAATGATGCTTACCCACTCCCAAACATCACAGAGATCCTAGAATCCCTCTCTGGGGCAGCAATATTTTCTAACATTGATCTTAACAGTGGCTACTGGCAGGTGGTCATGGACCCTCAAAGCAAATTCACCGTATTCATCACTCTGTCAGGGCTCTAACACTTTAATGTCATGACCCTTTGGTTAAAGAATACACCTGCAACTTTCCAAAGGCTGATGGAGACAGTGCTGGGAGAGTTACGAGGAAGTATTTGCTTTGTCTATATTGATGACATTATTATCTACTCACCATCTGAAGCTCAGCACTTCAAAGACCTCCAAACTGTTCTCCACAGATTACAGGAAGCTGGGCTGACCATCAACCTAAAAAAGAGCAATTCTGCCTTAAAGAAATTACATTCCTAGGGCATGTTGTTAGCATTAATGGTATCACTGCAGACTTGAGTAAGATTGAGGCCATCAGGTCTTACCCTGTACCACAAAACATCAAAGAGATCCAGCGCTTCCTTGGATTAGCCGGGTGGTACCACCGATTTGTTCCAAACTTCTCCAAGATTGCTGAACCCATAAATGCACTGAAAAAAGGGGCATTCTTTTCACTGGTCACCCCAATGACAGGAAGCTTTTGAGCAGTTGAAGGCACATCTCACATCACCTCGCATCCTTGACCATCCAAATTTACAACTTCCGTTCACTGTGTATAAAGATGCCAGTGACACGGGTCTTGGGGCTGTATTAGCCCAAAGGAAAGATCAGGGACTGGAGGAAGTTATAGTCTATGCAAGCCAAACTCTAAACAAAGCTGAAACCAATTACTCTGCTACTGAGAAGGAATGTCTTTCAGTTGTATGGGCACATGAAAAATGGCAGCATTACCTGGAGCACAAGATGTTCACCATAGTCACCAACCACAATGCACTACAATGGGTTATGAGCTCCACGAAAACCACCAGCCGTCTGATTAGATGGGCCCTACGATTGCAAAAGTTTGTGTAACACAGTTAAAGGATGGGCAAGGAGGAGGCGAGAACCGGCTTGTCAATATAATAATGAAACTCAAAACCAAAACACACAAACATAAACACACACATGACAGACATGCCCGTAATTCTCTCTCTCTCGAACCATCATCACCGGCCGCCTTTATCCCTCGCGCGCCTCATCAGGCCGATTGGGGACCGAGCGCGCAATATTCCAACCCGGCCCCGCCCCCGCCCCCCCTCTGCTCCACAGTTTCATTTTGTCATTGAATACCGTAAAGGTAAACTAAATGTAGCACCTGATGCTCTTTCTAGAATTCCCAGCATACCAGGTTGTGGCCTGTACTCCAGCCAGAAAGAGAATGACGATCTTCCTATCTCGGCTGCCACCATTTGGGAGGAGCAACATAAAAACCCCATCATTATACAGTTATTTAAAGCATTGGCAGAGAACAACAACAATTGGAAAGACACACATGAAGTTGTGGAGGACAAATTATACCAAAAGACCCACCTGTCAAATGGCCAAGTCCACTACCGAGTGTACCTCCCAAGCAGTCTCATCCCAACTGTCCTTCAATACTACCAGAAACTGGCTGGCAAGCTACAACCTGAAACCATATCACAACACAACAAAATGGTAGGGATGGACATAATGGGTCCTTTGCCAAGCAGCACCCATCGATACGAGTACCTTCTGGTTTTTGTTGATTACTTCTCTCGCTGGGTCGAGTCTTTCCCCATACGCAAGGCAAATGCACAAACCGTAGCAATGATTCTTCGGACTATAATCTTCACTCGATGGGGGGTACCAGACTTTATCCTGTCTGACCGTGGGACCCAATTCATTTCCTCTGTATTTAAGGATCTGTGTGCTAAATGGAACATCACCCAAAAATTAACAACTGCATATCACCCACAAATGGATATGACGGAGAGAGTAAACCGCACCTTAAAATGCATGATCGCCTCTTATGTGGATGACAGCCACAAAAAATAGGATCAATATTTACCTGAACTCCGTTTTGCAATTAACTCAGGAAAGAGACTATGGCTCCCTGCACAGCACCCTCAAGAGGAGGCGGCAAGTGGTTGCTGATGAGCATAGGTTCATAGCAGAGGAGGACGTGGCATTAGGGCATGAGCTTACAGGAGGAAGTTCTGTTGGACCAGAAACTACTGCAGGAAGACCTGGACAATTAGGAGATGGCGGATAAATGGAACCTGATCCCCAGCCAAGAACATCAACTTGGTATACATGAAGGTGTATGTATTGTTTGTTTCTATTTCTCATATGACTGATACTTCTGTTGGTCAAATCTGTTTTTCAGAGTCGAAAGCTAAAAACTATAAGATCTTTATTTCTTAAGGATTTGATTTCTGTTCCACCTGTTATTTCCTTTTGGAATAATTTGTTTGGTAACCTTAATTGGAAAAAAATCTGGTCTTTATAGCAGAAATTCATTCTCACAAATAAAGTGAAAGAAATTTCCTTTAAGTTGATACACAGGTTCTGTCCTGTTAAGAAATTTATACAAAGATTTAAATCTGACATTGAGCTAACATGCTCTTTTTGTGTGAATTCTGATGAAACAGTGGTTCATTTATTTTGGTCGTGTCATTACACTCAGAAGCTCTGGAATGATATTGATGTTTTTATCAAGTGTAAGATTTTGCCAGGCTTCTCAATACATATGAGAAACATTATATTTGGGTATTTTGATTCAGACCCCACAAACGAAAATGTCTGTTTTGTTATTAATTTAATTATTTTCCTAAGCAAATTCTATATTCACAAATGCAAATTTTTAAACTGTAAACCTATATTCTCTGTCTTCTTAAAAGAAATAGAAAATTTTCTAAATTTGATTTCAGTATCTACTAATAAGAAAGCCATAAGGACTGTTAGAATCTGCACTGCATTTGATCTCTTCATGTGAACATTTTTGTGTGACGTAATGCCCTACCTCGTCTTTTATTGTTATATACATTATTATTATTATTATTATCTTTTTTTTTATTATTATTTTTTTTTCTATTTATTTTTGTCTTGTTTATTGTTTTGGTTGATATTATGTGATGTACGTATGCTTTCTCTTTTGTATGTTCCTGTTCTTTGCATTAAAAAAAATAATTTAAAAAAAATTACAAAAAATAAATAAAAAACAAGAGGAGGAGGAAGATGATGCCGCTCCGTGTCTCTCCTGAGAGCTCATCTTTACAGACTGATCGAAGACGATTATTAGACGATCGAAGGTCTCATATAATATTAAATTATATAATTATAGGTCAAATATTATTTACATATTGTTAGTAAGTAATACAACAAAGCACGACGTATTGCATAACTACAAATCACCGCGAGAGCTTTCCAATATGCGCGCCACTGAGTGACGTCTGTACATCCGGGTCAGAGAGCACCTGTCCATCAAAAGCTCACTATCCAATCAGAGTAGATCACTGTTAAGCCCACCCCCACGAGAGGTTTGTCTCAAAACAGCAAACGAAAAACTGCGAAGCGTAAGCGAAATCTGTGGCAATGTATTCAGAATCCACGATTTGCGAAAACGAATCTTTGAAAAACATTAACAAAAAATTAAGCATATTTGAAGAGCCTGTTAAATTCGTGCGACTGAGTTCATTTTGTTTCATTTTAATTGTGTTTTTCTTCTTTTGTAATGGAATATTTTTGATAGTTTCTGAAAAAGTTACGTTCAGTTTTATAAAGTTACGTTCAGTTTTATAAAGTTACATTCATTATTATTGACACAATCGTAATTCCATAGTTTCATGGCGGGTAACGTACTGTGCTCCAAAACATTGGGGCTGATTGGCCCAAGAGGAGTCCTGTGCGCCAATGAACGCTATCTATCGATCTGCGCTCGATTGCTCTTCCTTCATCCTCCAACTACCCGGATGTCTGTCTCAGTAACTTGAAATTGAATTTGAGAACTGAATCTGAATTGTGAGAAGTGAATGTGAAGATATATAGAGAGTTTAACTTTCAGTGAGGATCAAATTTTATTGGACTTCAGTTTGTAGTATATTTTTAAGTTAATCAGGAGTAATCAATGAAAACATTGTTGATTTATACCACAGTTATGTCTGAGGGGCAAACATGCAGTTTACTCTATGTAAAGGCCTGTGACGTGATGAATATGTGCTCACATAGGTTTGACTATTTGACTGTGTGTGCAGAAACATAAATAGCATTACTTAGGGGGGAGAATTGATCTCTTCCAAAGGACATTCTGTTACTTCTTAATATGGTCAAGACCAGAGTCAATGAAGAGCATGATAGATAATGCATGTAAGCCCCACCTTGTTTGAGGAGATGTATTTAAGTAAAACCAAACCAAAGATGCTTCAGTTGTTGTTGTTGTTGTTGTTGTTGTTGTTGTTGTTGGTACTGTGGTTTCACTGTAGGCAACTCGGCTTTATTGTGTGATAATAAAGTCTATTCTTCTGAAATCAAAACCCCAAAGATGCTGAGTGATTTTTCACAAAATTGGCATGAAAAACCACTACAAGTTCCAAACGAATAAATTCAATTTCAAATGATACAATTCAGATTCAGTTTTTGAATAAATTCAAATTTAATTAAACAATACAGTTTCAAATTATGTGATTCAAATTCAGATTTTCAATGCAATTATTCAAGTTTAGCCATTCAAATTCAAATATAAATGGTTCAAATTCAGTTTCTGGTGGCACATATTTCAGCCCATATGAACGTCGTAAAAAAATAGGTCTGAACAGTGTCTGCTCTCTGTCTCACATTACTTAAGACAGATTTTTCACAAACTACAAAACTGGCAAACTGTGACGTTTTTTCCAGAAAAAAACTAGGTTCAAATCCCAAATGAGCCAAATGAATATCTTGTTGTTTGTGAGGAAGGTCACATCAAATTGTTTTTTTACAAACTTTTCAGGAAAGCAGTGCTAAGGTGCTTAGAAACAGCCTTCCTGGTGCTAATCACACCTAGGTCGCCATTTCTATCCCTGTATCACCTACAGAGGGGACTTTAAGGGAGTTTTTTTTGCAGGTGGAGTTAAAGGCCTCAAAATGCTCTCATAGCCTCTCGCTCTGTGTTCTCCAGGCATATATCAACATGAACAGTGCATCAGAAACTGCCAGTGTTGCTGAAATGACCAAGGTGGTTGACTGAAAATCCATCCTCTTTAGGTTCCAAGGTTAGTGGCTAGCACTCTGAATCCAGCAATCCGACTTCAAATCTCAATGGGACCATTAATGGTGAATAAGTGAGAAATCAATCTGTTCATTTGTATGAAGCTTACAAAATGTAATTATTGCCTACAAGATCTTTCTGCTCTATAAAACCAACGAGGCAAGGAAGGGAAACTTAAATGGAACCACAACATCCACTGTTGATATTTCCACTTTCATCTACTGTTTTTAACCTGTGATTACCCCTTTTATTGCACTTTTTATGAAAACAACAAATCAATTGCAATTGTTGCCACCTATTTTGTGCAAATAACTGCAAGAGTATGAGCATATTGCATGTTCAGAGGATGCGCATTTAGAACACCCTGGCCGCATATTTTCAGTGCCCAACACTCTGCTGATGACAAAATTTGATACTGGCAAACAGGTATATTCCCTGGATTTTAATTGGCAGGGATTTTCCAGCCCATATTGACTTGTTGGTCTAGGGGTATGATTATTGCTTCGGGTGCGAGAGGTCCTGGGTTCAAATTCCAGACGAGCCCACTGTATACCATGTGCAGTTGGTTTGTGAGGAAGGTCTGCAGCAGGGGACTTCTTGTATTTAGGTTGTCTTTTTCTAGCGTACTGCACCTCACATTTTTTATTACTAGATTTTCAGGAAATCAATGCTAAGGTGCTTATTAGTTACAGCTTGCCTGGCGCTAATCACACATAGATTGCAGTTTCTTTCCCGGTATCACCTACAGAGGGGACTTTAAGGGAGTTTTTTTGCAGGGGGAGTTAAAGGCCTCAAAATGCTCTCATAGCCTCTCGCTCTGTGTTCTCCAGGCATATGTCAACATGAAGAGTGCTTCGGAAACTGCCAGTGTTGCTGAAATGACTAAGGTGGGTGAGAATTAGACTGATTGGGACACCAACAGGCTCTGGTGGCGCTCCGACAGGACCAGGATCGCCGGTTCTTTGAAATAATGCGGGCTCAAGCAGAAGACCGGCTTGCCATCCGGAGCCTCCTCAGCCAGGAGGCTGCTCCAGACGCAGCCGCGACCCCGGACCCCCGCGCCACACTGCCCCCACCCTCGCTACAGAAGATGGGGCTGGCAGATGATCCAGAGGCGTTCCTAGACCTCTTTTAACGCACGGCGGAAATTTGGGGTTGGCCGCGCGACCAGTGGGCAGCCCGCCTCGTCCCTCTCTTGTCCGGGGAAGCACAGCTCGTGGCACAACAGCTTCCGGCAGCAAGCCTCCTGGCTTATACCGACCTGAGGAGAGCCATCCTGCAACGGGTTGGTCGGAGTCCGGAAGAAAGTCGCCAGCTCTTCCGGGCCTTGAAACTGGATAAATCCGACCGCCCGTTTGCGTTCGCCCAGCGGCTCCGTGATGCCTGTCGGAGGTGGCTGTTTGCGGAGGACCACGACGTCGAGGAGCTGGTCGATCGGGTGGAACTGGAGCAGTTTGTCCAGCGCTTGCCCCGGAAAATGGCAGAGTGGGTCCAGTGCCACCGCCCGGCGTCGCTGGAGGAAGCCGTGACGGCTCGATGGAGGACCACATGGCGGCGATTCCCAGGGCGGATGAGCCCTCTCTCTCTCTCCCTTCCCCTGTGTCTTCCCCTGTTTTTCTCCCTCCCCTCTTCCCTCTCGTTCTGCTCTCTCCCCAGGGTCCGTTCCTGCCCCCGCAGGCGCGAGGATTCACGAGACCAGCTTCCCGGCCGTGGGAAAACCCGCCTACCCCTTCCCCGTCCTTCAGCCGCTCTCCTCCTCAGGTGGGGGCGCCCGCCAGCACGGGTGCGGCCGTGGCGCCTGGGCCGGTCTGCTGGAGGTGCGGAGACCCGGACCACTTCCGGGATCAGTGTCCGCTGATGGAAATAGGGACGGTGTTGCGGGTCTCCGACTTCCCGCAGGCTGCCCCCGATCGGGCTGGAGCATACCGTGTTCCGGTAAGGATCCAGGGGGGGACATACCAAGCATTCGTGTTAGTCCTAGTGGATTATGCGACGCGATATCCGGAAGCAGTGCCTCTGAGCAACATCTCAGCACGTAGTGTTGCAGGGGCACTCTTCAAGATAATCTCCCGGGTGGGGATTCCGAAAGAAATCCTCACCGATCAAGGCACGACTTTTATGTCACGTAACACTTCGCGAACTTTACGAGCTCTTGGGCATTAAATCGATTCAGCACTAGCGTTTACCACCCGCAGACTGATGGCCTAGTGGAGTGATTTAATAAAACGGCTCAAGAACATGATTCAGTAAATTGCGTACACGATGACGCTAGAAATTGGGATAAGTGGCTAGACCCCCTGTTGTTTGCGGTATGAGAGGTCCCACAAGCCTCCACAGGGTTCTCCCCGTTTGAGCTACTGTACGGGCGACGCCCCTGCGGTGTCCTTGACGTCATCCGCGAAGCGTGGGAGGAGGGACCTTCTAATAGCAAAAATTAAATTCAGTTCGTTCTCGATCTTAGAGCAAAACTCCACACACTGGGGTGACTAACACAAGAGAATTTGCTCCAAGCTCAAGAACGCCAACGCCGGCTGTATGACAGGGGTGCTCGGCTACGGGAATTTGCACCGGGAGATAAGGTACTCGTATTACTCCCAACATCGAGCTCTAAATTACTCGCCAAGTGGCAAGGACCCTTTGAGGTCACACGACGAGTAGGGGATCTCGATTATGAAGTTAAACGTACCGATAGAGGGGCGACGTCAAATTTATCACCTCAACCTCCTGAAATTATGGAGAGAGGCGGCCTCTGTGACGTTGGCCACGGTAGTTCTGGAAAGAGCGGAGCTCGGACCGAGGTAAACAAAAACTACAATCTTAACACTCCGGTTACTTGTGGAGACCAACTCTCACGCGGCAACTCACAGAGGTTTCTGGATTACAAAAGGAATTTCGCGGATGTGTTTTCCCTCTACCGGGCAGTACAGACATCATACAGCACCACATCGAGACCGAGCGGGCGCGGTGGTGCGTTGCCGCCTATCAGCTTACCCGAACATAAAAAGAAAATAGTACGGGAGGAATTAGATGCAATGCTTGATATGGGCGTAATAGAGGAATCCCACAGTGATTGGTCCAGCCCGGTTGTTCTTGTTCCCTAGAGTGATGGGTCTGTTCGATTCTGTGTGGATTACAGAAAAGTCAATGCGGTGTCTAAATTTGACGCGTACCCAATGCCCTGTGTTGATGAACTGCTCGATCGGTTAGGTACTGCTTGATTTTATTCGACCTTGGATTTAACAAAGGGTTATTGGCAGATCCCCTTGACACCAATGTCCCGTGAGAAAACAGCCTTCACTACGCCGTTTGGATTACACCAATTTGTGACGCTTCCTTTCGGTTTGTTTGGGGCCCGGCCACGTTTCAGCGACTCATGGATCGGATCCTCAGACCGCACGCCGCGTACGCCGCTGCCTATTTAGATGATATTATCATTTATAGCAATGATTGGCAGCGGCACATGCAACATCTGAGGGCCATCCTGAGATGCGCTGCGTGTGGCGGGGCTCACAGCAAACCCTAAGAAGTCTTGCGATTGAGCGTGTGGAGGTACGGTATCTGGGGTTCCACTTGGGTCATGGCCAGGTCGTCCCCAAATTGATAAGACCATGGCGATTGCGACTTGCCCTAGACCTAAGACCAAAAAGGGGGTGAGGCAGTTCCTGGGGCTGGCTGGCTATTACAGAAGATTTGTGCCTAATTATTCGGACGTCACCAGCCCGCTGACTGACCTCACTAAAAGGGGGCTCCAGATCCGGTCCAGTGGTCAGAGCAGTGCCAACAGGCGTTTACACAGATTAAAGCTGCACTTTGTGGGGGCCGCTTTTGCATGCACCTCACTTCTCTCTCCCTTTTGTTTTGCAGGCGGACGCTTCAGACAGAGGGCTGGGGGCCGTACTCTCGCAGGTGGTGGAGGGAGAGGAGCACCGTGGAGAAGGAGTGTCTGGCCATCAAGTGGGTGGTCCTCACCCTCCGATACTACCTGCTGGGGTGGGCCTTCACCCTCTGCTCGGATCATGCCCCACTGCAGTGGCTCCACCGCATGAAAGATACTAACGCCCGGATCACCAGTTGGTATCTGGCCCTCCAGCCTTTTAAGTTCAAGGTGGTCCACAGACCGGGGTGCAGATGGCTGCCGCTGACTTCCTCTCCAGAAATGGGGGCAGTGGTAGGCAGGCGGATGACACCCCGGCCTGAGTCGGGCGGTGGGGGTATGTGGCAGCGGGGGCGTGGTCAAGCGCCCGTCCGGGAGAGAAAAGCGGTAAGGGCGCCCACACCTGAGCTAAATTATGTCTAACACCTGTCTCTAATTGCAGTAGCGTGAGGAGAGCGGATAAAAAGCCAGCAGCCACAGAGCATGGGGAGAGAGCCTGACACGAAGCACAGAATAGTTGTAGACTAAAGTAACTGTAATAATAAAGCTTACCCCTTGAGCTGACATCTGTTTCCGTCCCTTCCTTGGTCCACTTCACAGGTGCTTATTAGTTACAGCTTGCCTGGTGCTAATCACACCTAGATTGCAGTTTCTTTCCCGGTATCACCTACAGAAGGGACTTTAAGGGAGTTTTTTTGCAGGGGGAGTTAAAGGCCTCAAAATGCTCTCATAGCCTCTCGCTCTGTGTTCTCCAGGCATATGTCAACATGAAGAGTGCTTCGGAAACTGCCAGTGTTGCTGAAATGACTAAGTTGGGTGAGGATTAGACTGAAGATCCATCCTCTTTAGGTTCCACGGTGTAGTAGCTAGCACTCTGAATCCAGCAATCCGACTTCAAATCTCAATGTGATCATTAATGGTGAATAAGTGAGAAATCAATCTGTTCATGTGTATGAAGCTTACAAAATGCAATTATTGCCTACAAGATCTTTCTGCTCTATAAAACCAACGAGGCAAGTTAGTGCAACTTAAATCGAACCACAACATCCACTGTTGATATTTCCACTTTCATCTACTGTTTTTAACCTGTGATTAACCCTTTTTCTTGCACTTTTTATGACAACAACAAATCAATTGCAAGTGTTGCCACCTAATTAGTGCAAATAACTCCAAGAGTATGAGCATGTTGCATGTTCAGATTATGCGCATTTAGAACACTCTGGCCGCATATGTCAACATGAAAAGTGCTTCGGAAACTTCTAGATTTTCAGGAAATCAATGCTAAGGTGCTTATTAGTTACAGCTTGCCTGGTGCTAATCACACCTAGATTGCAGTTTCTTTCCCAGTATCACCTACAGAGGGGACTTTAAGGGAGTTTTTTTGCAGGGGGAGTTAAAGGCCTCAAAATGCTCTCATAGCCTCTCGCTCTGTGTTCTCCAGGCATATGTCAACATGAAGAGTGCTTCGGAAACTGCCAGTGTTGCTGAAATGACTAAGGTGGGTGAGAATTAGACTGAAGATCCGTCCTCTTTAGGTTCCACGGTGTAGTAGCTAGCACTCTGAATCCAGCAATCCGACTTCAAATCTCATTTTTATACTCTCAAGTAGAGATATATTCTGGATTTTCATTGGCAGGTACTTTGCAGCCCATAGGTCCAAAATAGGTGGCTCGTTGGTCTAGGGGTATGATTCTCGCTTAGGGTGTGATTAGGTCCCGGGTTCAAATCCTGGATGAGCCCACTGTATACCATGTGCCGTTGGTTTGTGAGGAAGGTCTGCAGCAGGGGACTTCTTGGATTTAGGTTGTCTTTTTCTAGCGTACTGCACCTCACATTTTTTATTACTAGATTTTCAGGAAATCAATGCTAAGGTGCTTATTAGTTACAGCTTGCCTGGTGCTAATCACACCTAGATTGCAGTTTCTTTCCCGGTATCACCTACAGAGGGGACTTTAAGGGAGTTTTTTTGCAGGGGGCGTTAAAGGCCTCAAAATGCTCTCATAGCCTCTCGCTCTGTGTTCTCCAGGCATATGTCAACATGAATAGTGCTTTGGAAACTGCCAGTGTTGCTGAAATGACTAAGGTGGGTGAGAATTAGACTGAAGATCCATCCTCTTTAGGTTCCACGGTGTAGTAGCTAGCACTCTGAATCCAGCAATCTGACTTCAAATCTCAATGGGACCACTAATGGTGAATAAGTGAGAAATCAATCTGTTCATGTGTTTGAAGCTTACAAAATGTAATTATTGCCTACAAGATCTTTCTGCTCTATAAAACCAACGAGGCAAGGAAGTGCAACTTAAATCGAACCACAACATCCACTGTTGATATTTCCACTTTCATCTACTGTTTTTAACCTGTGATTACCCCTTTTTCTTGCACTTTTTATGACAACAACAAATCAATTGCAAGTGTTGCCACCTAATTAGTGCAAATAACTCCAAGAGTATGAGCATGTTGCGTGTTCAGAGTATGCGCATTTAGAACACTCTGACCGCATATTTTCAGTGCTCAACTTTCCGCTGATGATACATTTTTATACTGTCAAGTAGAGATATATTCTGTATTTTCATTGGAAGGTACTTTGCAGCCCATAGGTCCAAAGAAGGTGGCTCGTTGGTCTAGGGTTATGATTCTCGCTTAGGGTGCGAGAGATTTGATTGCTTTTGTAAATGTAGATTTTTGGCAATCATGTAATTGGATGATTTAAAAGTTATTTTTCTTGCTGACATCTCGTACAAGTGCTGCTGACTGCCTGGCTCCGGTTGTAACGTCTTCATTTTATGTCCTTGGTCTGAGAAAACTGTCACTGGTGCCGTTCGTCTCTGATGTGGTAATACCTGCTTTCCTTTTAGGGCCTGTTTATTACCGGGCTAACTACGAGGTTGATCCATGTACACCGCGCAGCTCATGTGTCTTCCCCGGTTTGCCCTGTGCTGCCGGTTGTGACGCGCCGATACTCTCTGGCATCTCAGCACTGAGCCTGTTGGTTCTTCCTACTGAAACATTACCATTCCTTGACCGTGGTTTTTGAAAGCTGTCTCTGACGTCTGTGCCTGCTGTGGTGTTCTGCCTGCTAACGGGTCATCTACGAGGCGGATCACTGTGTGTGTTCGAAATTCAACCTACCAAGGGGGTTTTCTAAAATATTGCTGTTAATATGAGGATTAATTTGTGTCTCTGGTGGATTCTTTTATGCTCTACTCTCAGTGCCACTTCAGCACTAAAATACTCGGCAGCGGAGCTATTGCGTCTGAACTCAATGATCTTCAGGACTCCGCTGGCTCTGTTTGCCCACCGTGATGTTCTTCTCCGACCGAGATACATTCACAGCGGATCGGGACGATCTTATACATCCAGTAAGTCATCCTCTACTATTAGTTTGATTTGGTCTAAAGTTCGTCCCGTTCCTTCCACCGGCCGTGGAGTTAATCCAAATCATCTGATTCCAGTTACCAAGGCAACATCAAATGCTAGTTTTATTGACTGTTTTACAAATAAAGGTCTGATGCTAAGTGAGTTTATTAGTGATGGTAAACTGGACATTCTGTGCCTCACTGAAACCTGGCAACTGCCCAATGACTATTTTCATCTTAATCAAACAACCCCTACTGGATATACTTACATCAGCCAACCTCGCTCAAGTGGGCGGGGGGGTGGGGTTGCTGTTGTCTATCGTGACACGATCAAAGTGAAAACAATCAGTATACCTCATGTTTCTTCGTTTGAATGTTTGGCTGTTAAACTCTATGGCATTCAACCATTGATAATTTTAACACTTTATAGGCCACCTAAACCATCTGATGTGTTCTTAACTGAATTTTCTGCATTAATGACTTCGCTAAATGTCTATTCTCCCAATGTATTACTTGTTGGTGATTTTAATATCCATGTTGATGCCACTACTACTTGTTCCTTTGCTGCTGATTTTATGTCATTACTTGATGGTCTGGATGTTTCCCAAAATGTCCATTTTCCCACTCACAACAAAGGTCATACTCTAGATTTAGTTTGTTCATCTGGTATTGTTCCCTGTAATGTAACACATGCTGATTTACCTATCTCTGATCACAAAGTTGTTTTATTTGAAGTTTCTGTCCCAGTTTCCAGGTATAAACATCAACGCACTATAGCCTACAGAAACATAAAACACATCACTCCTTCGGACCTTGTGAGCCTCATAAATACATACTCGACTACTGACTCCCTCAGTCCCTCCAGCCTCATCACTCATTACAATGACTGCCTATCTTCCTCTCTTGATGACCTTGCTCCCATTCACACTCGTTCTGTTTCCTTCAACCGCTCGGCACCGTGGTATACACCTGACCTCCGCCAGTTAAAAAGATGTGGGAGATGCCTCGAGCGCCTGTATAAACGGACAGGCCTTGTATCTCATGAACAGGCCTATAAAGATCACCTTTTGCAATATAATAACACCATTTCTGCTGCTAGAACATCTTACTATTCGAACATTATAACCTGGAAATAACAATTCTAAGCTCCTGTTTTCTACGGTAAACCGGCTCCTTAAACCACCTGAAAATGTACTCTCTGACCCCTCAACGGATCTCTGCAACAAGTTTTTAAACTTTTTTCATGTAAAAATTCAAGGAATTCATCACCATCTGCTTAATATTCCTAGAATTCCAGCTCATAACCTGACCTACATAACTGCCCTGCAAGGCTCTGCTTCAATCATCTCCCTCTCAAACTTTACCTTGTTCTCAGAGAACCAGATCAATGAACTTGTCAGTAAATCAAAATCATCTACTTCACAATTAGACCCTATCCCTACCAGTCTTCTTAAAGCATGCTTGTCCTCCATTGCACCATTACTCACTACATTAGTTAATTCCTCCCTCACTACAGGCATTGTACCGTCCACCCTTAAAACTGCTGCTGTCACTCCTGTCCTTAAAAAGCCAAACGCGGATCCCGATGATCTGAACAGCTACCGTCCCATCTCCAATCTTCCTTTTGTCTCCAAGATACTGGAGCGGGTCGTGGCACATCAACTACATCACCATCTCATCTATAATGATCTGTATGAACATTTCCAGTCTGGTTTCCGTGCTAAACATAGCACGGAAACAGCATTGGTTAAAATCACCAATGATCTACTCTGTGCTGCTGACTCTGGTCTATTGTCCATCCTGATCCTACTTGACTTGAGCGCTGCTTTTGACATCATTTCACATCCTCTCCTCATTGAACGTCTGACCAGCATTGGTATCATGGGGGATGCGCTTTCCTGGTTCTGTTCATACCTCACGGATCGTCAGCAGTTCGTACAACTCAAACATTTTAAATCGGCCTGTGCGCCTGTGCCTCAGGGTGTCCCCCAGGGGTCAGTGTTGGGTCCACTACTCTTCATTATATATCTGCTTCCGTTGGGCATGATCATGAGACACCACAAAATTCATTTCCACTGTTATGCTGACGACACCCAGCTTTATATTTCAACTAAACCTTCTTCTCCCTTTCCACCAACCTCACTCACCAACTGTCTTCAAGACATTCAAACTTGGATGAACACAAACTTTTTAAAACTTAACGCCAATAAGACCGAAGTCATGCTTATCGGCTCCAAATCTACTCTTTCAAAACAGCAAAATCTAAATTTAACCATAGATGAGACCACGGTCCCTCTGTCAACTCAAGTCAAAAGCCTTGGTGTCATTCTGGACAGTTTGCTTTCATTTAAATTTCAGATTAAATCACTTACCCGGGCTTCGTTCTATCATCTCCGAAATATCTCTAGGCTTAGACCCTCATTGACACAAGCCAGCACTGAAACATTAATTCATGCACTTGTCACGTCTCGTCTGGATTATTGCAACTCCCTACACATCGGTCTTCCTTCAAAGCTGTTAAATAGACTTCAACTTATTCAGAATTCTGCCGCTCGAATCCTCACTGGTTCCAGACCATCTGATCATATCACACCTATCCTTATCACTCTACGTTGGCTCCCTGTGCACTACCGTATTGACTTTAAGATCCTCGTCATCACCTACAAAGCACTCCATAATCTTGCACCCAGCTATATTTATGGCCTCCTATCAGGATATGTTCCTACACGCTCCCTTCGCTCTTCCTCAACTGGCCTACTTGTCACCCCCAAATTCCGTCTATCCACTCCGTCAAGACTCTGGAATGTCCTTCCCTCCTACATTCGACAGGCAGACACAGTCAATTCATTTACAAAATTGTTAAAGACCTATCTTTTTAAGAAAGCTTTTAATCTTTAAAAAAATTTTCTATATTGCCATAGTTACCCTACTGACACTCTTTATAGTGCTTTCTTCAGGCGTTCTTAGCATTTTGCTGATTTGTCATATTTGTAACATGTATTAGCATAATATTAATTTAAATGTATTTGTATTTTTAAGTCCTCCAAAACATGTAAGATGTCCTTGGGTATTTAGAAAGGCGTCGGCCAAATAAAATGTATTATTATTATTATTATTATAGAGGTCCCGGGTTCAAATCCCGAACGAGCCCACTGTATACCATGTGCAGTTGGTTTGTGAGGAAGGTCTGCAGCAAGGGACTTCTTGGATTTAGGTTGTCTTTTTCTAGCGTACTGCACCTCACATTTTTTATTACTAGATTTTCAGGAAATCAATGCTAAGGCGCTTATTAGTTACAGCTTGCCTGGTGCTAATCACACCTACATTGCAGTTTCTTTCCCGGTATCACCTACAGAGGGGACTTTAAGGGAGTTTTTTTGCAGGGGGAGTTAAAGGCCTCAAAATGCTCTCATAGCCTCTCGCTCTGTGTTCTCCAGGCATATGTCAACATGAAGAGTGCTTCGGGAACTGCCAGTGTTGCTGAAATGACTAAGGTGGGTGAGAATTAGACTGAAGATCCATCCTCTTTAGGTTCCACGGTGTAGTAGCTAGCACTCTGAATCCAGCAATCCGACTTCAAATCTCAATGGGACCATTAATGGTGAATAAGTGAGAAATCAATCTGTTCATGTGTTTGAAGCTTACAAAATGTAATTATTGCCTACAAGATCTTTCTGCTCTATAAAACCAACGAGGCAAGGAAGTGCAACTTAAATCGAACCACAACATCCACTGTTGATATTTCCACTTTCATCTACTGTTTTTAACCTGTGATTACCCCTTTTTCTTGCACTTTTTATGACAAGAAGAAATCAATTGCGAGTGTTGCCACCTAATTAGTGCAAATAACTCCAAGAGTATGAGCATGTTGCGTGTTCAGAGTATGCGCATTTAGAACACTCTGGCCGCATATTTTCAGTGCTCAACTTTCAGCTGATGACAAATTTTTATACTGTCAAGTAGAGATATATTCTGGATTTTCATTGGCAGGTACTTTGCAGCCCATAGGTCCAAAATAGGTGGCTCGTTGGTCTAGGGGTATGATCCTCGCTTAGCGTGTGAGAGTTTCCGGGTTCAAATCCCAGACGAGCACACTTTATACCATGTGCAGTTGGTTTATGAGGAAGGTCTTCAGCAGGGAACTTCTTGGATTTAGGTTGTGTTTTTCTAGCGTACTGCACCTCACATTTTTTATTACTAGATTTTCAGGAAATCAATGCTAAGGTGCTTATTAGTTACAGCTTGCCTGGTGCTAATCACACCTAGATTGCAGTTCTCTTTCATCATCTCGTGTTCGAGATCCACCTATGGGAAGGGCATCTGCACCTGACCTCTGCAGAAGCATCCAATTGCACCAAGTCTGGCCTGACAGACAGAAGCGCGTGTCCAATGCTCGGTAAGGGACCCTCCCCTTACCAAGTGCATAAAACACTCGTACGCGCTATCTTACCTCAGTTGTTATTCACTTCTCGCGACCTCTTTGCTTCGCAGCTCTATGGTTTTCGCTGACTTCACCACAGTCAACAGGAGGAAATATCCATTTGATCAGCCTCCGCCAGGCGTGATTGTCAGACGGTTGCGTTTAGTTGCGATTAATTCGGGTTGCAAGCCACCCACGCTCGCTACCTGGATTTGCTCAGGCTGCCCGCCTGTTTATCAACATTCACCTCTCCAATGGATCACAAGCTCTCCGGTAACCCACCGGACGTGCAGTCGCGTGCATGCCCTGCCGCCTGCGGTTCACTCATTGCCGCGAGGGATGCCCATCCCTTCTGCGTGGTGTGCATGGGACTAAGAAACGCGCATGAAGCGCTT